>NC_081206.1:20120000-20420000 GCF_902713425.1 Acipenser ruthenus
CTGCAGCAGATCAACCTTTCACAGGGGGACAGGGTCTCTCTTATTCTTATTCTGTTTAGCCATATTTTTATTGATTGAGACATACCATGAGCCAGTTTGTAGCTGGGATGAAGAGACATTTGCTCTAATCAACATTTGGGCTGATGGTTCAATCCAGAGAAGCTTGGATGGAAGCATGCATAACAAGCTGCTCTGTCACCAGGGTCAACCCTGCTTTATCAAAAACAGTGTGAAATCGAATAGCCAACCCGCATGACCCTGGGTCCTGACCCGGGTTGGTTCCTACCCTGGTAGAGCATGCCAGTGTGAAAGGGGCTTTAGTCAGGCAGGCATACACACAAAGGGTTGACCTAATAAAAGCAGAAGCAAAACCGGAGTCAGGTATTGGAGCAGTCTTGGACTTCCTGCACTACATGATGGTCTTTTAAACTACACAGGGGGAAATAGAAAGACAGGACTTCCGCCAATTCTGCGTCAAGCATTGTGACAGACAACTCAACTATACATTACGCTTCTGGGGCGCTTGCACAGCGAGGGTCAAACAAACAAATATAGTACTCAAAATGTAAATATAATACAAAAAATAAAGTGCAAAATAAAGAAATCAACATAACAGTATATATAAATATTTAAATGTGCATACAGTGACCCCCTGTTACATCCACAACCCAGTAAAAACCTGGCCTGTTATTTATCAAGTTGGCCAAGTCCAGAGTTAATGCATCTGCATATCCACACACTCCATGCTAATATAGGAGACAAAGAAGCTTTGCAGTTTCATTTTATTTCAAACCTGTAAATAGTTACCATTGAATATCATTTGAATTGCAGTCGAGAGCAAGGTTCCCAGAAGAATTGAATAAAGAAAAATCAGTCATTGGAGAAAGTAGTGCAGGTTATCATCCAAGCAGAAAAACAATTAGTTTGTTCCAAATGGTTTAAAAGCATTTCAACCTGTATCACTTATCCCTATTTCTGTAGGCAAGGTAATTGTTCCAAGAAAGGAGCGTGTTTTTATTTCTCCCCTTGTGCATTTTTCTTCTATTGGCGTCATACAGTAGTTGCATAGTTCTTTTCTCCGCAATTTTTACCATTCAACCCAAGATTACCATCCAGCTGAACTTTTATCCTTTTATCCAGCTGAAGTTTTAGGTTCTACATCAGTGACACAGAAACATATTTATTTTCAGGTCAAACAGATTGTTTTATGTGGGATTAGAAATCAGCACCACTGCGAAAACTGGGTGATTACATCTGGTGAATGGCTCACACTCAGCTGCTAGGGAGCAGTGGCTAGCCATGTGTTTCTGCTTGCATTAGAGATTAGAGTGGGGAGAGGGAAGGTGCATGTAGAATAAAGCCCAAGACAGATAAGCAGTCAAAAACAGCAAATAACTAATTTGATGTCCCACGCTGTGTGTGATAATCAGTGGAATAGCGTCTCCAGCTAGATGCTCCCAGCAGCCAGTCTCTGACCAAACACAATAGGCTTATGAGATATTGAGACCCTGACGTGACTCACCTATAACATGTATCTGTGAAACGTATGCTGCTTTCACACTGAACTATTAAGCACCCTTGGTTTGCATTGGGTTTTTAAAAGACCTGGCTGTGCCAATCCAGTTAAGAGCCAAAGAATCACAATAAATAAAACTTCAGATTACTTTTCTGTGACTTCCCTTCTATGCCCCTTCAGCTCTTGTTATTTCTTGGTGACAACAGAGTCTTTCATGGTAATATTAAATGTAAACCTAGAAAAATGTAAGGATTGTTTTAGGGAATGTTTTTTGAAGCTTGTTGTGTAGTTAATTAATCCTTTTTTGACTGTTTTAGGGAGGGTTCATTGCCGGCACCTTATTCTCATTTTTCAAAGCTCTTATTAACCTGAGAGAAGGTTTATAGACACTCCTTAAAACAATTCTTAAAAAAAAAAAACATTTTGTGACAAGAAGGCTTGCTTAACATTTTAGTGCTACAACATAGGTGTCAAAATCCTACCATCACACACAAAACTAAAATTATTGCAGTTAATCCCAGAGCTCAAGCATTATAAGGATGAGGGACCTCGACCTAAGAAATACTGTGAAAATTGTACCAAAACTGGAATTATTTAAAAAATCATTAAAAACAAAGTTTAGGGCATTTTGTAAACAGAAGCTTAGGAAACAATATAGTAAAACAAATATAATTATTAAGCTTACAAACCAAAAATGGTAAATTGAATGTTATTAATTAATAATAGCATTTGGTTTAGCTAGATGACTAAACACACCGCCTGGAGGAATGGACAAATGGAGCAGAGTGAGGTCAGACATGTATATTTCTGAATCATATTAGACATTGTATTAATCATTTATAAGCATTACATTTAATTGGGTCTGTTCTCATGCTTCTGAAATGACTCAGGCATTGCCAAGCCAGTTGAAGAAGGATGAGAGCCAGGTCTCATCCTAACAACATAATGAGCACATGAGCTACTGTACCTCACTCAGAATTAGGTGTGGATTGTTCTTGCTACATGTATCTTCCCCATTCCCCAGAGAAGATATGTGAGGTGGTGGAAAGGAAGGGAATTACAGGACAGGCCAGCCTAAAGTCGACAAACCTAAAAATGTAATGGTAATAATTCACTACTTGTAGTTTATGGAGTCATTCAACTGCATAATCAATGTGGCATGGGTTCAAACCAAACAGGCTTTAGTCAGTGTTCAGTATGTTTTCTGCTGCTGCCACCAATGACTGACGTGACTATAAGCTAGTCACTGTCCCAAAATGGACTACATATTTGTGGCAGGGCACAGCCCTGCATGTAAATATGTGGCAGGGCAGAGCCCTGCTGTAAATGTACTATTATGATTGGGATGTATTGTTTTGTGTTTATTTGAAACGAGTGGTTGTTATTAATGTTTTACAGCAGGGATGGGGTTAAAATTCCCCATCCAGCTAAACGCATGCATAATGTGGCAATCTCCAAATTATAATAGTACATTTACCTGCAGGGCTGTGCCCTGCCACATATTTACATGCAGGGCTGGTCCCTGCCACAATATCCTTTTTGAATCTTGATGATGCTGCAATTGGCCCCAATACAACAAGTTGTGAATAATAGGAGGTAAAGTAAATTAAAAGTTTAAAAAAGATATCATCCCAATGTTGTATGTAGGGCATACATCTATATAAAAACACAAGACAAAGAATTATGAACATGATGGGTTGGTTAATTGACCCAGCGGAGGTGTAAATGTGGAGCAGATAAAACAAATACCTAAAACATCTTTATAAATTAATGTGGGTAAAGCAGACTAAGTGTGTAATGTTATGTTAATGTAGCATGACGCAAATATTAATTACACTACATGGTTTCAGAGGGATTGTAGATAAGGCTATCCCCTGTCAGTGAGATGAGGTTAAAAGCTCTAAAGCCACAAATGCAGATGAGCCCGGCTCTGTTGCATAGTGGTTAAGATGCTTGCTTGCAGTGTGTGTTCAGTCAGACAAGACAGCAGATCTGTCACACTTTAATACCAGGTGAGATATCAGACATTTAGTTGGCAAATTCTTCTGAATCCAAGACTTCATACATTACTGAACTTTCATCAGGAACCGTCTCAAAAGCGATGCCATTCTGAGGAACAAACATATCCAATCCACACTTGATTAAAGAAACAATGGGTGTTAATAATTGAAGATTTGTCATGTCTCTTTCATGAACAATTTAAACACCTTGCAGACCCGTCAAGTGCCGTCCTAGCTGACCATGGTCACCCTACAGCTGTACACCTTTGTAACTCAGATGACCCATAGAACTAGAGACAGTACTGTATAGCAGTATAATGGACTTTGAACAATGTTATTTCTCTCTACTAACTCAATGAGGGTTTAAAAGCCATTTTTGGAGTCCCTGGTGTTTCAACAATATAATTATTTTATGCTTAATAGAAAATTAATAATTGAGCAATTAATCAAATCCACATGTATTATTTTTACATTTAAAAGTATAAATTAACTAGCTACACACTGAATATTAATGGAATCTTAGAAAATTAAGATTTTGATTGTTTTTGTTCAATTATTGAGCAGAAACAGAGTGGGTTGTACTGTTAACATTAATGCATGTCTACTAATCCAATGTAATTTCCCAGTGTCTCAGTAAGGTAGTGTTTTTTTGTTTTTTTTCTCGCATGTATTCAAGCATGTGGTTATTCAGATTGTGTGGGTAATGATAACATATCACTAAAGTAGAGGAATTTGTTTACTGTTCATTCCACTGAAGCAGACTGTAGCCCTGCTCTTTTTTATCTTACCAAATTGTGTTCCGGAATGTGAACACTTAAATAACAATATGATAGAGAACTAGTGTGTTACCCAGAAGAAGCCCCTGCAGAACCATTAGCAGATTGTGACAATACATTGGATATAGAATATTTCACAGTGTTTTCATACGGTACCTGGCTGGACTGATACAGTGCTGCTATGATTACCAGTGTATATTGCTTCATACAAGTGTGACAGAATCATTATGTCATGGTAATGTGTTCATCTCATAATGACTCTTACCATTGTATCCTCCCTTGATCTAACATTGCTCCTAGGTACACAAGCATTGTAATTGCAGTGTCACTCCATTGTCAATAAAGATAATTTGGTAAGGGAAAGGAAAGTACATGGTAACAAAAAGTAGCAAAGATAAGCCTACTGGGCTGCAGAGATATATCGAAAATGTTTGAAGATCTTGCACTGTGCTGTGCTGAGGTCGACATCTATAAAAAGTAAAAGTCAGGGGGTAGAATCATTTATCATGCTGAAAGGGAAATGAATATACCATATGTTAGAAAGTAAGGTTTGGCTATGGAGCGCTCCATTCTAAGTAGGGCTAGGCTTTGTATAATGAGGACTGCATATAGAGTTAGAATTCCAGCATCTGTCTTTGAGAATATATGAGCATTTATACAGTAACTATACAATGTTCCAATAGCTGGTTTGATAAAATGTACCCTAGTCACAAAGCTTGAGCTATTTAACCCCTACTCTGTGAGAAGGGTCGCATTAACATGTGCTTTAAAAACATAGTTTGTAGGTTTACATTTGTGTTCAAATTTAAACAGATGTTGAGAGAATCTATCTTATTTTACAAAATATGGAGCACCAATGTAACAGGACAGGAGCTGGGTGCGAAGCAGTGACCCTGCACAACACAAGCGAGCGTCTTAACCACTATACAAAAGAGCTGGGCTTGTCTACATTCGTGTTTATAGAGCAGAGTTGTTGATATATTCCATATCATATACACATAGTTGAAGAACACTACCTGTATTATGATATCTGTATGATATCCATTTAAAGATCACTGGTAATTCCAACAGTGAAGCAGGACTTGGGGGTAAAAGCAGGCCAGAGAGCAACATCTTTGGGTGGTATTGGACAGATTAGCTCTGGTCAAGCATGGTAGTGCAGAGTACATGAGCCAGGCCATTTGCTCTGGTTGTTTTAAGCTGATGGGTCCTTAAAAAAAAAAAGAATACCATTTTCAACCTTTTTACGTGTAAATATGTAATACATTGTGTATTACATTGAGTGGAATTGAGAAAGAGGTGTCAGTGCTCAGATATATATTGTTTTGAATATCAAGCTGAAGTGCTAATGTAGCACTCAGATGATAAATGCCATGCCTGCTGATTTATGCAGCTGAAGCAATGAGGTAGTGGTGGATTTGAGAAAATGTCAAGTGTTTGCCATTAAGGAAATCATAATTTCTTTGGCAGTAGAATACCCTTGAGAAGAGAATTACATCAATGGTGGGAAAGTTTTTCACTCTAACAAAGCCATAGGTTTTTAACACCAGACCATGTTCTGACCAAAGCTTCTATGTATAGCAACAACCTACAGTAACACTGACTTGCATTACTCTAAGTACAGTTTAAGTACATTCAGTACTTAGCTAGTTAGTAACTTCTGTGGCCCTCACTTTATTTGTTCAGTAAATATTGTATATGGATAGCATGTATTATTTAAACTTAACCTACAGTACATGTACTATTGACAATAATATCTGGATTAAATATTACTCACTATTAATTATAATACTAATTAATATAATAATTATAATATTATAAATAAATCCACTAAGCTAAACATAAGGGGTTTTGAATTACAGTAATACACAGTAAAAATATACAGCAATAATATATTGAAGAATAATGCTTTAAATTTAGCTTTATTTAATCAAACAAATTATAGTTCACTATACTAAAAGAAAAGTGACCTATTGTATTCACAATGTATACTAAGTAGTGTTAAAATGTCATTTTCATTTTGTCTGACAGTTTAGAGTACATGTGGTGTATTATAACTATAGATTGTGATCTCCTAATAGTCTAAAATGGTTTATTCACACTTCTATGCGACTTATTGTGTCATAAGCTGTTAAACAGTGATGTGGTAAGAAAGTGTCTATGTCACAAATGATAAACACAATAATGATAAACGTGTGTGACAACTTCACGTTGAGATGAGCAGGAAAACATTGTTTAATCTTCCACTGGCTGGAATACTGATACAGAGATATGAAGTGTCTGTTACCTTTGAACGGGAACATAATTGCTTTGCTTCAATATGTGCTTACAGTAGACCAAAAGAAAGGGGATATGCAGGATTAAAAAGTCGAACAAAAGACTAATATCTTTCACTTGAAGAGGATTTTCTGCCTTCAAAAAAAAAAAAAAAAGCCTTAATCCTATATTATGTCATCCATCTCTGTCACTATGTAACCTGTTGTGTAAAGTAGAACTGTCTTACTTACGGCTGCAGGTGGAGGACTTTTTGTTCTATGGGACTTATGGGCTTCAGGTAGCTGGTTTCCCACGATGCTTTGATTTTACCTTGTCCTGATTTTGGGGTGTCAGCCAAGGTAGCACTGATTGTGACAGATATAAACCAGCGCTGGGTTAGGGGCAGACAGCTCCAATTTAGGTGTTCACAGATGTAGAGTTCATTTAGAGGTGCTCTGAGCGACAAAGCATGCGTCAATAATGATTAGCTTCCAGTTGATGCTCTGATATGACCTGAAGCAGGGTTTCTTCACTGTAGGCCCAAAAGCTTGTGTTTTGTTGGTACAATGAAAGGTATCAAGCTACCCATTTGTCATGTCGATATCTCAAGTGCCAATATGGCTGCAAATATTTTCCTTGAGCAAAATAAATCTTCTGTGCTTGTAGGTTGTTGAATTAGGGAGTACTTTTTCTTCAGAATTCATCTTGATTGATGCTGTACACAATACGACAAAGGAAAACATTAATTTAAGCTTAAATAGAAAAATAAGCAGATTTCTACAAATGGTGTAAGTGAGTAATATATATTCAAAATCATCTCACCAAGTTTTGATAAGAACACCAATAGTGTGTTGTTAATATTATATGTCTGAGGACACACTGTGCTTGCAGATGTTAGCCAGTTCATAAATCCATTGCATTATTTAATATACAGAGAGAGAGAAAGAGAGAGAGAGTTCTCTATAACGTTTAAATTGAGGTTGGAATTCTCCCCTGTTAGGAAATCAGATTTGGGGGTTTTGGGAATTATAATTTTACAGAAAAATGAAAATGTTGAACCCTTCAGTAATATCCTATGGCCATTTCATATCAGGGATATGTTCTTAATAATAATCGGGATTGTTTTTGTTAAGGACCTAGTTGTTGTTGTTTTCTTTCTGGGGGTGTAAGGAGGTGTAGCTCTAGAGTTCCCCCTGGTGGAACCAGCCCTGCACTTCTCTGCAGAAAGACTATTCAGTGATGACCTTCTCCGTAACATGGCTCTAAAATACCACTTGCACTTTGGGGTACCATCTTCTGTATACAGTACACAGTTCCTTGTTTCCTTAGGCTAATACCTCTTGCTGACTGAAAACTGCTAACAGTATTTGGCTGTGTGATGCAGGCTGCTTCTCAGTGGGAGCAGGTTTCCAGTCTTTGAAAAATCTGACCCAAGTGGGAATCAACTTGGAACCAGATAAGGTACCTCAGCCAAGCCATAAAGGTCTATAAATATCCTTATTTTTTTCAAAATGAGAAGTAGGGGGAGGGCGGAACTAGTTTTTGTAGAAACAGAGAAGGGAAGGAAGCTCTTGTTTACCTCACACAGAAGACAGCATGTGGCATGTTGATAGGCACAGAGGAATCCAGCCACCCATATTTTAGTCTATGATATATCACAGCAGGCTAAAGATTAAGCATAACACAGCTTGTGACCTTCATTAAAAAGAAAGGCCCAGAAGAGAGAATTTTCACAGTCATTCTAATTCTACAGTAATTGTCTTGTTTTAGAGTATTTTGTTTTAGGACATCAAACGTGTAAGACAAAGAACACAAAAGCAGGAAAACATCAGTGCCAACAAAAGCTTGTTTCCCTTTGTTTCCAAGACGGTTTATATTTATGTAACACCCCTTTGTCACTCAACGTAGCAGTCCCAAAAAAACAGTCTTTGCATGGGACAAGGGGAATTGTTATTGCAAAAAGCCCATAGGAAAATGATCCATTTACTGTCACTAAACTTTTACAAAAAAAGCATGGCTGTTTTATGTCTTGGTAAGTGTAACAGTAGGGCAGGAAGTGGTACTTACAGGTCAAACAAACGGGACCAAACAAAAGCCTGCCTGTTGTTAGGAATCTGAGGAAGGGTTGCAGGGAGCTGACAAAACCAAATCACAGGTTAGTTCAGGTACTGTGGGCTGAAGAATTAACCTTGCATTGCCTGTGATTAATTGGTCAACTGATTTGTGTTGTAGAAAATGTGCATAGCTTAATTGGTTGATTGAAAATTCCTGAAGTTCTATGCATTTACTGACACATTCATGTTTTATTAAATCACAATGACATCAGGTGACATTGCTGAAGTAAAATGACCTAGGAAGTGTGAGTGTGCAGATTTTTTGATAGTATGGCATGGAAACTGAAAAATTTCTTTAACCTACTAGATTGACAGGTTAATGGAATTATTTTGTTAGCTATAATCATTTGAAGTGGAAGTAAATTAGGATGGTCCATAAATAAAAACAAACTATAGATGACTTTAATAAAACACTATTTACAAAAAATAAAATCGCCTAAGTAAGAAACTAAACTGTCCTTGTCATGTCAAGTGGGTGATAGGCAAGCTTGCAATGTCATGGATTTTAAAAAAAATAATTATAATTGTCTTTGTTGTTGCCTAGACTATCTGCGTCATCTGCATTCATTATTTCTCAGTAGTCCTGGCACTGGAGTAGATTGACATGCATAGCACATTGCCATTATATTTATATTGTAATTGTCACCTTTTTCCACAGTGTCCTTTGCAGAGAAATTTGAGAGACTATTCTTCTGGAGCTTAGTAATTACACCTGTCAAATGCCAAAAAAGCAAAGAGAAATGGGATAGGAACAGTCAGGATGGAGACAATGTAAAGCAATTATGTGTTACTGAAGAAGGGTGTTTGAGGCAGGAGGGAAGACTAAACATGACTTTAGTATAGGCTGTATTTCACTGATAGGGCTGCACTCCTACACACATCTATTTGTGTAATTGGGAATGCTTCACTTTAGGTCTGCTTTATAGGAAAATGACATTTAAAAAGGGATAGTTATATCATCTATATTTCATATTTCATGTGTTACCTATTTTATATCATATTAGGTGTGTGTTTGATATGGTTGTATTGTTGTTTCGTGCTTCAATGTATGCTTACTAATTATTCCAGCAAAAAACGCATTTGAAAAGTCTCTTCAAGGCTGGTTGTGGGGGAGTGAGGTGAGAAAGCACAGGGTAATGCCAATACATTCACAACCTCACTTCCTCACAAAATGCCAAGAGGAGTCTTTTCAGAAGCACGGAAAGTTGGTTAGCATGACAGATAATGATTTAAGCAGAAACAACAACTGAGAATAATACAAAGCAAACATAATAGGATATTATCCCTTTAATACTGTTAGGTATTGTAGAGTTCTATCGTTCACACTCCTAGCTCCAGCCACCTCACTACAGGACACTTTTATTATGTGTCTGGCCAAAAACATACAGGCTACTAATTCACTACACTTTCGCTACGGTGTGTGAAATATATGTCCTCCTAATAAGAGAAATCATTACAAAGTTTTCTTTTTTTTTTCCAATAACTAGTGGTGTGGAGGTTATTCCCTTTTTCCTTTGTCTACTATGTGTTGCATATCATTTGTTTGATACTTCTCTATTTTGGTATCTCAGCTGCAGTGCTTGCTGGGAATTGTAGTTTCAAAGATTTAAAGAGTGGCTTATATGGGGAATTGTAATTGTTTTATTGAGATTGGAAAGCAAGCACTAATAAAAGAGGTTTGTAAGGCAGGCTGCTTCCCACATGGCATGGGACTAGGAATGCAAACTGTATTTTCTTCTCATTCATTTGAGCTCTGAGGATCATCTGTTTTTTCATGTTTTACAATGAAAGGTTACCACTGACATGAGTTTTCATACCAATCTGCTGTACCATTTTGATTGAAGGTACTGGAGTTGTTTTTTGGGTTTTTTTTTTTAACCAAAGAACTCTGTTTTTATAAAAAGGTTAGGCAAGATTAATGCTTCAGGAAAGCAGAGTCTGGCATTGCTGTGAAATCTGCTTGTGTTATATATAGTACAAACAGTCACCTGGCAGTAATTCTTACCAGCTCCACATAAGCAACTGCAGTGAAGGCTCACTGCCCTAATACAGTGATTACATTCAATTAGCCAAGCTAAGTCAGCTATGCCAATACATATGGCTGTATTTGATGCCTTATGTAGTACTACTGTATACTCCAAAGCAGTTACCATAGAATATTTCTATATATATTGTGACAAAGCACAACTCACTCGGGTTCGTTGCCCCTTTAAAAATACGACCCAGAACAATGAAATGGAGTTTTAAGCGCTAGTGCGCTATTTTTAATAAACACAAAAGTAAACAAAACACACAAAATACAAAAGCAAAATAAACACCTAGCTCCTCTTGGAGCACTAACTCAACTTCCAGGAACACCCTTCCTAACACGGGACAGCTAAGCTGTTTTCCCGTCCTTACAAAAACACACTGGTGTCACACCGCACTTACTTCTTCAATGGCTACTCGGAGACAGAGCACCTCTCCTGCCTCCTTCTACTCAGCAGCCTAGAGCAGACTGACTGCTCTCCTTATAAACCCTGCACCTGGCTCTAATTTACAATCATAGCCAGGTGCAGGTGATAATTAACAATAAAACAATTAACAGAAAACATTCCGCACATGTTTTTACTGCAGAGAGGTTTTAACCCCCTCCCTGCTGTCTCACACATCCCCCCCCATGTCTTTTCAAGACACCGGCCATGCCACGGCCACCTCCCTCCACCCTTAAAAGACCACCCAGCCTCAAGTCCAGCAATGTCCATTGCCGCCCTCTTCCACGGGCGGGCTTGAGGATGGGTCGGTCCTTCCGGCGCTGCCAGGAAGGGACCGCAAACCGGCGACACGGGACCCCACCGGGCTAACAGGGCCGACCGAAGCGTAGGCCGGGGCACTGGAGGATGCCGCAGTGGACACAGGTCTTCCCCTGGGAACTGGCGCAGTGATGTCCGATCACCCAGGGGGAGCGAAGCAGCTAACAGGGGGAGCATCAGCGACGTCTGGCAGCAGCCCAGCGACGTCTGGGTGCTCGGGGAGAGCGGAGCAGGTAACCAGGGGCAGAGCTGTGGCCAGTGCTGCAGACTCCTGGGCTCCAGGTCCAGCACAGGGAGGTCCAGGAAGACCGGCAGGGTGTCCAGGAGCAAGGGGTGAGGGACTGGACGCAGCGGCGCCGAACTGGACTGTAGGGGTGGTGGTCGGGGCTGTGGTGGAGGTATGCTTTTCACCTCCTCCCCTCTGGGCTCCTCCCCTCTGGGCTCCGGAAGCGGCGGCTCCTCCCCTCTGGGCTCCGGAAGCGGCGGCTCCTCCCCTCTGGGCTCCGGAAGCGGCGGCTCCTCCCCTCTGGGCTCCGGAAGCGGCGGCTCCTCCCCTCTGGGCTCCGGAAGCGGCGGCTCCTCCCCTCTGGGCTCCGGAAGCGGCGGCTCCTCCCCTCTGGGCTCCGGAAGCGGCGGCTCCTCCCCTCTGGGCTCTGGAAGCGGCGGCTCCTCCTCTCTGGGCTCTGGAAGCGGCGGCTCCTCCCCTCTGGGCTCCGGAAGCGGCGGCTCCTCCCCTCTGGGCTCTGGAAGCGGCGGCTCCTCCTCTCTGGGCTCTTGAGCTGGAGTCAGCAGGGTACCTCTTGCTTGCTCCCACTTTTGGAGTAGCAGGTCTAGCTCTGTCGGCTCCGGATCCGGTAGCCCCCACTCCTGTCTCCACTTCTTTGTCTGCTCTTTCTGAGCAGTGGTGTTACGATTGATCATTACGATCAATTCTTTAAAATCCATTTTCTGGGTCGTAGGGGTGCCCACACACTCTGCCCGCATTCTCCACCATATGTGACAAAGCACAACTCACTCGGGTTCGTTGCCCCTTTAAAAATACGACCCAGAACAATGAAATGGAGTTTTAAGCGCTAGTGCGCTATTTTTAATAAACACAAAAGTAAACAAAACACACAAAATACAAAAGCAAAATAAACACCTAGCTCCTCTTGGAGCACTAACTCAACTTCCAGGAACACCCTTCCTAACACGGGACAGCTAAGCTGTTTTCCCGTCCTTACAAAAACACACTGGTGTCACACCGCACTTACTTCTTCAATGGCTACTCGGAGACAGAGCACCTCTCCTGCCTCCTTCTACTCAGCAGCCTAGAGCAGACTGACTGCTCTCCTTATAAACCCTGCACCTGGCTCTAATTTACAATCATAGCCAGGTGCAGGTGATAATTAACAATAAAACAATTAACAGAAAACATTCCGCACATGTTTTTACTGCAGAGAGGTTTTAACCCCCTCCCTGCTGTCTCACAATATATATATATTGTAAAGTAGCGGGTTATGAGAAACAGCAGGGAGGGGGTTAAAACCTCCCTGCTATAGAAATGCACTGTTTTGGTTTGTGTTGCTTTATTGTTTTGTTTAATTGTTTAATTGTTTTATTATTAATCATCATCCGCACCTGGGCGTTATTGGAAATTAGGCCCAGGTGCGGGGTTTAAAAGGAGAACAGGCAGTCTGCTCGAGGCTGCTGAATGGAAGGAGGCAGAAAGGAGTGCTCTGCTTCCCGGCAGTCCCGAGAGAAAGGTACAGTGCAAACCTGTATGGTTAAGTTTTGTGGAACAGGGAAACGGCTTAGCCGTCCTGTGATAGTTAGGTTCCTGCGTGTGTAGTTAGTGCTCAGAAGGAGCTAGGTGTTTATTTTGTGTGTTTTGTTTTACTTTTGTGTGTTATTAAAAAAAATTGCGCAACCGCGCTGAAAATCCAATTTGAGTGTCCTGGGTCGTGTTTTTAAAGGGGCAACGAACCCGAGTGGGTGAGTCCGTTTTACAATATATATATATGTGTGTGTGTGTGTGTGTGTGTGTGTGTGTGTGATAATATCCAGTGTATTTGAAACACAGCCTAACTTGGGTGTTGACTTCATCATGTCGAACACCAGCCTTGTTGGATTTACAGTGATTCAGAAAAAAAAACATTTAGGAAGCACCCTTGGTGCCCCCTTGGTCCTTATAGGAAAATAAGGTGGCACCTGGAACAAAATTAAATCAATAGCATATTTGCAATACTGAAGTTGAGGACATTTTTAAGTTCTAGGTTAAAGATAAATATATAATTGAATTTTTAAAAAGAATATGCAAGGGATATATATATATATATATGGAAGCTGATAGATATGTTGTTCATCCAACCCCATTCCATTTGCTTTCCTGTTATTTACCTGGATATATCTGTCCATTCTTGCATTAAGTAGCAAAACTTGACAATTAACAGGTTTTAGAAACCCTTATTTTTGCAAAATTTTTACAGAAACCTAGCTTGATATCTTGTCTGCTAATTAGAAGATAATAGCCGAATTTGTTGTGTTTAATGAATACAGTGAATGCATTGTTATGTTTTTTATAAATTATTAGTTAATCCATCTAGGAATCCGACTCATGTCATTCGACTCATGTCATTGTCAGACAGCTGGTAGTTTACTGTTGCTGGAGTCGTTCCTTCTGGATATTTTTTGCAGTTTATTTAAATTTCCCAGACAATATGACTAACGTGTAACTAACAAACCTTCCTCAGAGGTTATCTAGGCTTGTTGTTATGAGCAGAGGAAACTGAAGCTTCTGGTGGATTTCTACTGTGTAAATGCTTTACTGTAACACCACAGTGCTCAATAATAAACCTTGCCTTTCCTACAGAAGTGGATTTCAATGCCTGTTTCCTATTCATTACTGATGATAACTGACTGTCACCTTTCACGCTTTCCCAAAAGGCCAAATTCATTTTTCCCCTTTTCAGTATTTGGCTGACTTAACGGGTCTTATCTGACACCTGGCAGCTTACTGTGTCGAACGCTTCAATCATTTCAAAATGTCGGCTGGTGCTATGAAATTAAACACCAGAGGTATTTTATAGCAAGGCTTCTTCTCTGTAATATTTTATAGCATATAAAAGGATATGTATAGGAGTTATTTCATTTTCTGATATCTGCTTTGCTTGGTAGCTGCACAATAACTAAGCATCCCACATGCTCAGTGTCAATGTACTACAGTTTGTGGGTCAGGATCAACATTTAATCTCAGCTGTCTGCACCACCAGTTCAACAATTTGCTTTTTTTGGTGCAAACTGTAATATACAGGTAGGTCATTATTTAATATTTAATAAGGGGATTTCAGCATTTAATTAGGGTAGCAGTGTGGAGTAGTGGTTAGGGCTCTGGACTCTTGACCGGCGGATCGTGGGTTCAATCCCAGGTGGGGGACATTGCTGTTGTACCCTTGAGCAAGATACTTTACCTAGATTGCTCCAGTAAAAACCCAACTATATAAATGGGTAATTGTATGTAAAAATAATGTGATATCTTGTAACAATTGTAAGTCGCCCTGGATAAGGGCGTCTGCTAATAAATAAATAATAATAATTAACAAGCCAAAACCTAATTTTGAGTTTCCCAAGGGTTTAATAGGACATTGTATGAAACCAGAGATACAGCTAACAGCAGCTCCATACAGACCCACTGTATACACCATAAAAAAATTAAGTATGTGTGACAGAGATCGAATGATTCTTGGTGTTAGATCTCCCTCTCGACCTGTGAGGGCACGGTGTAAGAGGAACAGAGTACCCTCAATTAAATGGCACGACAATTTATTCCGTAGGGTAGGTGGAAGTCGGTCATTTAGGAGAGGAACGGAGCTACGGTATCGAAACTCAATGACCCCGTCGGTAAACGGTGTGGCATCCGAGGATTGGAGGAGCGGATGCACTCGTTAACTTAGGGATCATGAGCGAGGATAAGGGGGGTAGCGTACGTGATCTGCACCTTTTCTGAATGGTTAGAAAGAACCAAAAGGAAACCCTGCAATTTGTAAGAACCGTGAGTTTTGTA
Source organism: Acipenser ruthenus (assembly GCF_902713425.1). Classification (NCBI taxonomy): domain Eukaryota; kingdom Metazoa; phylum Chordata; class Actinopteri; order Acipenseriformes; family Acipenseridae; genus Acipenser; species Acipenser ruthenus. Next base: position 20,135,497 of record NC_081206.1, read on the forward strand.
TTTGTTAGTCTGTCTTGTAACATTGTTCTGTTTGTGCCGTTTTAAGACTACTAACACTATCCGGAGCTGCAGCCGCAGGCCAGCAACAAATCCGGACACCAGCACTTCCCTGTTTCACAACGTACTGTCTTTTCACCACAAGCACTTAAGTCACGCACCGTAGGAACTGTGTCTGTGTCTTTGTGTTTTGCGTGGGTGATAAAACTGGACTTTTTGGTTGCGGGTCAAACCCATGGGAGTTTACAAAAACCGAAGTGATACACGCCGCTGTAATCACGTCCAACATTATTATTTACAGGTATTTGCATTTAAGGCTCTGGACATTGTAATTTATCAATAAAAACCCTTGCACCTGTTAGTAATTGTGTGTGTGATTCATACCTGCACTGCACTCACCTGTATCCACTCAGCACTTTGCCACAGTACGCTAATCCCATTTGCACGCTATTTAATAAAGGGTACATATATCTAGCCAAACTAAAACCTGAATAATAACCTACAACCGCCTTATCCTACATCTTGGATAGTAGACCAAGACTTCAAGGGCACTCAAAAAAATGAATAAAACTAAAGAAAATTCAACAGCATGCAATTGATGTACCCCAAATGCTAAGGCTTTGTATTATTGTTGCAAGAGGATAAGATTTTTTGCAAATTAAACTATGAAGGGAGAATTTAGTCACATTTTTGTCCTGCATCAAAATTAAGTTTAATATACCTGTTCTTCAGAATTACCAATAGTGTCTGTACTATGCTGTATTTTCCTATTGTTGAAAGTAAAATATTATATTTATTTCTAATACCCATGGTTATAGAATTTACAGAATGTACGGTACTGTATCTACGGGTGCTGCCAATTTCAACTTTCGGAATTCCTTTTTGACATCTAACAAACCAAAGGTATTTTTGTCTGTTTTAAATGTGTGAATAGAACTGACTATAGTGTGGAATGGATTTGGAAAGTGTTATTAGAGCTTCTCCTCAGTACCCAGTGAGTGCACCTCAGTCCTAACCTGTCATCATCCATTGCTGGCCACTCTCAGGACTGAGAATTGTCAATTGTGTGTGTATGTTTGTTTTTCTTTTGTGACATGGACTAATATCCTTGAGGGTTGTTGAGACCACCAAACTCAGCCATCAAACCAAGGGGAAAATGCATGAAAGACTAGCTCGCTGTTTCAACTTATTTTAAAGGTAGTTTGACAGCCTCTGAAGGCGGCAGAAAAATGTGCCTCCATGTGGTAGTTATACAGCAGCCTGCAATATTGCTCAGCTCAATTTCCCACTGGAGGCCTGCGCTAAAAGCAATCTTGAGATGTCTTGACAATTTTGAACACTCTTTATTCTAAAGGTATCAAATTGTCATCATTTCCAGCAGAGTATAAAGCCATTATCAGCCCACTGATGTCCATTATCAGTTCCAGGAAAAAAAAAAGTGAGATTATAATGAGCCCCAAGGGCAGAAATGGAGGGCGATGCCTTGACAGAATGATGCTATTAGTAATATTATAGATTTCCCACTCCCTTACACACTGTTGTATTGTACATTCACCGGTCAAGCTAAAGTAAAAGATCAGATGTATTTTTAACTGATATTTGTAAACTACTTGTGCTGCAAGCTAATAATTGATGTGTGCTCTTATGCTAAATGTGACTACAAGAGTACAATGATGCAAACAAGTCAGCCTTTTGAATATGACAAGGGGAAATGCTAACTGTAATGATGCTGCCCTGACATCTAAAACCATGAGTACATGTGAAATGATTGCAGGTTGTCAATTTGTCCAGTACAACATGCGCCGGAACATTTTGAATAGCATTTGTTGTATAGAAAATATTATTTCAACTGCCCATCTGGAAGACTGAATTGCAATTTTGAAATCTGATCATGACTTTGAGGATAGAATTCAATTCAAGGTGATAAAGGTCAAAGCATGGATGTTCCTGTAGCATTTGCCTCTGGATGAAGTGTGTTCTTATACTACTGAGTACAGGGCTTTTCATAGCCTGTTTGCTTTTTCAAATGTATGCACACGATTATGAGGAGTAAACTGTCTCAAAAGTGCATTCTTACCCTTACAATGAATCAATGGTCTAGAAATAATGAACAGCTGGTGTTGAGGGTGCCCTTTTAACACCAGAACTCACTAAATATAATTAAAAAAACATGACCTCAGTGGTACCCCAAATGTTATACATTTGCTACCAAAGCTGAATATATGTCCTTCATTTTGCTCTCTAAAATGTGTTTTTGTCTTTTTTGTTTTTGTTTTTGCAATGGTGATGGCTAAGACTGGTATCACATGTACGTGATCTCAAGTTCTTTATGAATACATCCCATTAGGTTTGCATGATGAATAGAAGTGTATCCTATTGCTGCCTTTTGGTAGTGAATGAGCACTCCTGAAGACGTAAGCCCTGTTTAGATACCTAAGGTACTATCAAAGACAGCCAGGACAAGCTGAACAAAAGCTCCTCTGTGGCTTCATCCATGCCCCCCCTTCCCCAAGCCACCCAAACATCCCAAAACAATGCTCCTAGCTCTTCCTCACCCTCATTTGAATATGGGCCTGAGGGCAGCCAACAGGCTTCTTCCCTAATTTCCTATTGACTAGAATGAGGTGCGCTATCCACCAACTATCATTTTTGTTCCAGTATGCCCACATACATAAAACTATATCTGACATGTATTGAGAATAATATTATAATACTGTTAAAGCACTGAAGAATACTTCCACTAGAGCACATATCTATACATGATTATGTGTATACATGTATTTCATCCAAATGAACACTACGTAATAGGGATTGAAAATATCACAATTTACTAGGAGGAGAGGGGGAGGGCTCACAGCTCAATACTGTATAACTCATCTCACTGTATCTCTAGGCAAGACGTGATTTGTTAATAACTGGAACTAATATAGTGGAAAAAAGACCATCAAAAATATAAATAAAAATGTTAAAACGAAAACTCAATTAGGCTATAAAACAAGGATGATGTCTCTTTATGGTAAGGAGGGCTAATTGAAAATGCCAAACACATTGTTAAACCTGCCAGCTAATGATATTTTATAAGCTATATAATTACCCCGTGTCAGACACATATCCCTAGTTAGGAGACCTTTGTTATCAAAGTTAAGTTTTGACACATTGGGGAAATAAAAATCTTTAAAGCTCTTTGGAGATGAATTACCAATTTCTAATAGGTGTTATAATAATAATAGCCTTGTGGTCTATTAAATGAAAGTATATCTGTTATTATATGACTGTAGAATTGACTTCCCCACTTACAAAAAGTGGATTCCAAATCAGAATATCCTATTCTGCTATGATAATCCTAGTTTTATGTTAGTGCAATGGATTACCTGTGTGTACTGATTAATACTATAGGTATGTGAAATGTGAAAGTGTTAACACTGTGGTACCATTCTAGTATAGAACCATTTCATTTTGATTACGGCAGTCACATATCCCAACCTCTATCCAGGTAAACCCCTGAAGAACTCCCTGTTAAATACGTGAGCTGACCTGTTACATTGTTATTAGTATGATGTTACCAAATGTATAGAGATAAAGTTTGGAATGAATGCCTGTGATTTAATATTACAGGACTGCAGTATATTTTCTATAGCCAGAAATGTTAGTGAGGGTGTAAAACTACTCAGGATACATACAGTACATACACCATATGGAATCAAGAGGAACACAAGTCAGGTAAGAATAATCATGTGTTTCTAGCATTTATGTGTAAAGTGAGATTTAAAAAGGCCTAAATTGAACATTGAACATCCACATGTTTGCACTGAAACTACATCAATAAAAACATCTGTTTACTGGGATATTTAGTAATTTCCGCAACTGTACTGTTTATTATGAATACATTTCTTTCATAACATGTTTTCTATTACATGTTTACATTAACATAGAGGATGTATAACATAGAGCCAATACGTAACTTTAAATTAAAAATACATTAGTTCCCCCAATCCAAAGTGCATCCATAGAGTACATCAAATGCAAAGAAGACTTTTGACAACCCACAAATAAAACTCCTTAGATTTCCACAAAACAGTATATTTGCTTTGATGCAAATCAATTGGTGAAATAGTTGAAGGAGAGTCAGCAAATTCCCAGGAAGGTAATTTTGAAAATCCTTAGTTAACTCAAAAAAAATACATGATTGTAATTATCTCTATTTATAAAATTAAGCGTGGCCCACAGTAACTGTTCTTAATTGTGTTGTACTTTCATGTCTGTTCCCAACCAGGCTTCACATAAGGTCAAGTTGCAACATAAAATTAGATAATTACAACATTACAGACTCATTTTTCACATTCAAGGTTTGAAACGTACATGAGGCAATTATCACTCGAACGTTTACTGTTTAACAGAAACCTACACTGTCTGACAGGGGGTTGAAGCCTTTTAATATAATGAGAGAGCACCTAGGTCCAAAAGCGAACTATGAAAATCTTGTGCTTGGTACAGCATGTCACTTATCAAGCCGTGTGGTTGACACTTCAGGATTTAATGAGGCATTAACTAAACCTAAATGATCTCTTGGGTCATTAAAGTGAAACTCTGCTTGGTTTCCATTGAAGCAACTGTAATCCATATGCTCTTAGGAACTACAGCAAGTGGAGAAGGTTGAAACATATTCTGATTCACCTTGGCAGTGTTAATCACATAATTCCTTCTGGGGTTTAAGACATGAGGAAGTATGTCCAGGTGGCTGTTCTCAGTTGCTCTGGTGAACAAGGCTGCATATCCAAGCAGGACCGAGGTAGTTAGGTAGTCTTGGGAGTTCCCTCAGTACATGAGTTTAATACTCTACAGTTGGGACTTAAGTATTATGTCTCTTCTGAAGGGCTGTACCTCTAATTGGCACTGTGCATTCAGTAGATGGGCAGACTTGGTTCAGGTGATAGCACTAACCCATCCACAGGATGTGCACCCTACTGCACCCATGCTTTAGTTGGGTGACCAAGGAAAAAGCATTGATGGTCAGTAGTCCCTCTGAGACAGAACTCCTGGCCTGGATACGGGATATAAACTGGGCTTAACTTTCTCTCTGGGTCTGAGGTTCAATATAATTAATCCTCTTGACACCCTGTGCATTGTATTTGAGAGTCACACCCAGTCACAACAGCTATTTACATTAAGTGGCCTCTGTCAAGGAAGGCTTGTCAACTTGAAGCACTGTAAAGTTTATTATAGGGACAAGACGTTATGGAACTGCTGCCAACACTATTCAGGAACAGAATCGTTTACAAGGTTTTTCTTTGTTTGATATATGTTGTGAGACAGATTCCTTTTTAATGACAGACTCTTCTAGTAGAGTAGAATTAACCCTTTTGCGAGCTATTTCTCAAGTATGTCCTGAATCCCCTAACTCATGCTTACAGAGACAGATATTGCATCTCAGTGGACGAAAACTGCTTACATGTCTTTAAAAGAATAAATGCTGAGCCACCATCTCCCCAAATGTAGAATGGTGGATGACTACAGAAAAACTCAGGAGGGGCACTTGCGGGTACCCAGTTTTAAATCTGTATGGCACAGACAGAAGTTAGATGTCATATTGTGTTCCATATTAATACTAAAACCTGAATTTCCTGTAAAAGCATGTGGTTGTCAGGCCTGTTGCTATTAGACATGTAAAAGCATGTAGTTTTCAGACCATGTTCCTGAACTTGAAGCTGGCATAGCTACGTTGCATTGGGGTTTGTGAGACGTGGTCCGGAAACTGTAATGTGTCCTTAACATCGTAATCATGTATAAGGTACATGATAAAAAGTGAATAATATCTGCTGCTTGTATTTTTTAATCTACTATTGACCTAAGATATAACCCATCTGAAATGCTACATCTTGTTTCCATTTTGGGGGTCTTCCTAGTACCCAGTTTCACAGCTGAATGGCGAGAGGCAATAGAAACTTAACCTTGGATAATCCAATAAATGAGTTGCTGAGCTTTGATTAGGAACCGCAATCCCTTGGCCACTAGCATTCCCCACCATGCTACCATAATTTAATTAAACTTCATATTCATGTATAACATACTTGACTGTGTTTAAATTAAATTACAGTTCTGGGTTTCTGAGATAACCACTGCTTTTGTGTCAAGCGATTGCTCATGTTTTCACACACCCTGCTTACCATGAAACCATGCCTTGCACCTCACTGTTGTATTATAAACTTCATATTGATCCTCAGTCACTCCTGTGTTGTATCACACAGTTACATTCAATTCAGTTGTTTTCAGCATCTTACATTGTTTGGGAAGTTTCTAGTAAAAAAAATTTAAAAAAATTGACAGTTAACAAAACAATCCTCCAACCAGGGTGTTTGGAGCATAAAAGACTATAACATAAATCTATAGCGGTTATCTTATTGGGAGACTGGAGTCATTATGGTTATCTCTTTTATTATATATGGTAAAATATTAGTTTAATACTGAAATGCAAACTGATGTTCACCTTTCTGTGTGGACTATGATTGTTAGTGCAGGTTGTCTCATGAGAAATCCAACATTGCAATGTTCTGTATCCTGCTTGTTTGTTTATGTTCAGGAAGCAGGGGTTAGAGTTCATGTTTAAATCAAACATGTCAAGGTTCTACCCAACTCTTCAGATGGTTAAGAGCAAAGCAGAGCAATCAGATTATGACAAGGATAGCTGATCTCACTGTCCTTTTGTAGACCTCTTTCCAGTGTGTTTTGCTTTTTAGTCACAGTAAAGTACAGATAAATACATCACTACTGAGGGAAAACACCAATGATTTAATATAGATATAAATACACTTAATTAGTCTACAATTCCTATTGTTAATTGTCTGGTTAACATAAAGTGCTACCCAACTGTGCCATTTGTTTGGTAAATAGTGCTGAGAGATTATCACTTTTGCAACTCGATTCAATTATCAATTTAATAGTGAATACACAATTAGAATAATTAGAAGTTGGAGAAATTGTATAACAATTATATTGTGGGCCTCGTTAGCAATAGCAGTGCACTTTACATAAACCAATCAAGCTTCGAGTTTCTCGATAAAAACATTTATGTTTTTATAATACATAACTAACAATGTGGAAAATAATGTTATTTTTTTTCTTTCATAATGTAGCATTATGACCACTGACCACTACTCCACACTGCTGCCCTACAACATTGTAGGGCAGCAGTGTGGAGTAGTGGTCAGGGCTCTGGACTCTTGACCGGAGGGTCGTGGGTTCAATCCCATGGGTGACACTGCTGCTGTACCCTTGAGCAAGGTACTTTACCTAGATTGCTCCAGTAAAAACCCAACTGTATAAATGGGTAATTGTATGTAAAAAATAATGTGTAAAAAATAATGTAATTGTATGTAAAAATAATGTGATATCTTGTAACTATTGTAAGTCGCCCTGGATAAGGGTGTCTGCTAAGAAATAAATAATAATAATAATAATAATCAGGGGGAGGGGCACAGGACAAAGAAATAAACAACCTGACTTGCTGATTTTTTTACTTTTTTAAGTGCATATCTCAACATTGAGAAGCCTTGTAAATGCAATATAAGATACATTGCAAGAACAGTGAGTGTTGCTTCTCTGGAGACAGCAGCAGGTGCTAATTAGGGGTGGCTGGTCTCTGCTTTATCAGTAAGTGAATACTAAATCTATGAGGCATATACAGACGTGCTCAAATTTGTTGGTACCCCTCCACAAAAAACGAAGAATGCACAGTTTTCTCTGAAATAACTTGAAACTGACAAAAGAAATTGGCATCCACCATTGTTTATTCCATATTTAATAGAAATCAGACTTTGCTTTTGATTTTTTATTCAACATAATATTGTAAATAATAAAACAAATGAAAATGGCATGGACAAAAATGATGGGACCCTTAACCTAATATTTTGTTGCACAACCTTTATTATTATTTTATTATTATTTGTTTATTTAGCAGACGCCTTTATCCAAGGCGACTTACAGAGACTAGGGTGTGTGAACTATGCATCAGCTGCAGAGTCACTTACAATTACGTCTCACCCGAAAGACGGAGCACAAGGAGGTTAAGTGACTCAATGAGTCAGTGGCTGAGCCGGGATTTGAACCGGGAATCTCCTGGTTACAAGCCCTTTTCTGTAACCACTGGACCACACAACCTTTAGAGGCAATCACTGCAATCAAACGTTTTCTGTAGCTCTCAATGAGACTTCTGCACCTGTTAACAGGTAGTTTGGCCCACTCTTCCTGAGCAAACTGCTCCAGCTGTCTCAGGTTTGATGGGTGCCTTCTCCAGACTGCAAGTTTCAGCTCTTTCCATAGATGTTCGATAGGATTCAGATCAGGACTCATAGAAGGCCACTTCAGAATAGTCCAATGTTTTGTTCTTATCCATTCTTGGGTGCTTTTAGCTGTGTGTTTTGGGTCATTATCCTGTTGGAGGACCCATGACCTGTGACTGAGACAGAGCTTTCTGACACTGGGCAGTACGTTTCACTCCAGAATGCCTTGATAGTCTTGAGATTTCATTGTGCCCTGCACAGATTCAAGGCACCCTGTGCCAGGTGCAGCAAAGCAGCCCCAAAACATAACCGAGCCTCCTCCATGTTTCACTGTAGGTATGGTGTTCTTTTCTTTGAAAGCTTCATTTTTTCATCTGTGAACATAGAGCTGATGTGACTTGCCAAAAAGCTCCAGTTTTGACTCATCTGTCCAAAGGACATTCTCCCAGAAGGATTGTGGCTTGTCAATATGCATTTTAGCAAATTCCAGTCTGGCTTTTTTATGTTTTTCTGTCAAAAGTGGAGTCCTCCTGGGTCTTCTTCCATGGAGCCCACTTTCGCTCAAAAAGCGACGGATGGTGCGATCAGAAACTGACGTACCTTCACCTTGGAGTTCAGCTTGTATCTCTTTGGCAGTTATCCTTGGTTCTTTTTCTACCATTCGCACTATCCTTCTGTTCACTCTGGGGTCGGTTTTCCTCTTGCGGCCGCGCCCAGGGAGGTTGGCTACAGTTCCATGGACCTTAAACTTCTTAATAATATTTGCAACTGTTGTCACAGGAACATCAAGCTGCTTGGAGATGGTCTTGTAGCCTTTACCTTTACCATGCTTGTCTATTATTTTCTTTCTGATCTCCTCAGACAACTCTCTCCTTTGCTTTCTCTGGTCCATGTTCAGTGTGGTGCACACAATGATACCAAACAGCACAGTGACTACTTTTCTCCATTTAAATCGGCTGAATGACTGATTACAAGATTGGAGACATGTGTGATACTAATTAAAGAAACTAATTAGTTTGAAATATCACTATAATCCAATTATTTATTATCTTTTCTAAGGGGTACCAACAAATGTGTCCAGGCCATTTTAGAATATCTTTGTAGAATAAGCAATAATGTATCTCTTTTCACAGCTTCTTTGCTTTATTCTATGACATACCAAAGGCATGCAAGTATACATGATAAAATAGCTTTTAATTTCATAACTTTTCAGGAGGAATGAAGCATTATTTCAATGAGCTGTAAGGGTACCAACAAATTTGAGCACGTCTGTATATATATATATATATATATATATGTATATATTTTTGTTCCAGGCTAAACAAAGGCTCCATTTTGCAAACTGCAAATGCCCCACATCTGGAACGTTATCTGAGCCTTACACAAGCCACCAATTCTCAGTTTACCCAGAATTAGTCTGCAGTAAACCAGAAACTGAATAAACTTCAGAGAGTGTGTCACTCTTGGGAGCTGACACTTGCTCAGTAATGAATCATTTACTATCGAGCTGGCCCTGTCATTCTTAAAAAGTAAAGATACTGCCTGCCGTTCACTGACAATGCTCACTATTCAGGGATTGGACTGAAATCATCAGCTCCTCCATGTTGCATGTCTGCAGTTTGGTTACAATGGACTCCTCTGATAAACACTGCAGGCATGGTTTTTATCAGCATGTTTCTTATTATCTTTCTGCAATGGAAATTTCTGCAAATAACTGTTTTTTGTGAAGTAAAACTGCTGTATATGTAGACACTTACTAGGGTTGTTCCAACTGTTTAGAACTTTTTGGCACGTGTTGTGGCAAATAGACAGGTACAAGGTAACTGAATGCATTGGTAGTTAAAAACGTGAACTGTGCCAAAATGGCCCTGTGAACTTGCAGCCATTTGGTAAGCCTAGTAACCCTTGCCAAGTCCAGACCCTGCTTTTTATGTTATTTAGTTGCTTTATGAGGACATTTGGGCGATCATTAAAAGGGCAGTAGGGATGACCAATCAGAACCGGACTAGTGTTCTGATGGCAACAGGGTTAGAGGTCAAGGAAGAAAAGTAACAGTGGCGGCCGAGTCTAGTGAGGATTGTATAGTGGCACTGGAGTGAGAGGACTGTATGTGCTCGAGTCCCACAGGGCGAAAGTAGAAACTAAGGCTGCTTGCACTTCTCTGTATTTATGGTTTCATTAAAAGAAATACCCCTTTCTTATGCTTGCAGGAGTTTGTTAAAGGACTGTAGTCTTTGTGTCAGTTTCTTACTGCCATTGCTGATAAAGTGCTCCCTCTTACCCAGTAAGCTTTCTATTGAATTCATAAGGCTTTTAAATGCATTATGCAATCCTGTATATGGACCTATTGTATATATATATAATGCAAGATTCAGAAAAGAAGACTTACAAAAGCCAAGAGCCATCCGAAGCTATTTTTGCAGTCTACTATGTCAAGGTATCAGAAATAGAGTCACAGATCATCTAAATTGTCATTATGTATCGCTAGCCTTGAGATGTCTGGAATGAATGATGAATAGGAAAGTATTAAGTAGATATTGACTTGCTGTGTAATCACATGTCGAGTCAATGAACCACCAATTCGCATGTTGATTTATTAAGATATTCATGCATGATCAGCAATATACAGTACATAAATCTTTACTATACAGTACTATACTACCAATTTTATTATAACCTGATTCACATGTTTTCTGTTTCATGGATGCAGTAAATGTCTTTTTTTTTTTTTTAACACAGCATGATTGACATCTTGCATGACAAAACTGGCTTCACATTAATGAATCAAATGATTACAATTGACAATAATCAATTTAGAGTTGCCATGGTTCACACTAACTATAGCCAAACTGCTCTATATACGTTTGACTATAAACAGGGTACTGGCTACCCTCCTACCATGCTGTAATTTAATGATTGGTAAAAATGACTTTGCAATTCAGAAGTGTTTACTATTCAGTGTCGGGTTACTTTTAAAACCATTATTTAAAATTACTTGAACAAATTTTAACTAGATACAGTAACTTATTACTTTGAAATAAAATGTAACTAGTAACAGTTACAGTTGCAAATCATTACTTCTCATTTTACATATTACTGATACATTATTTCCCCCTCTGATACCAACACCCATCAAGATGAAATGAAAAGCATGTTTATGTGGCATTTTTGAGGTTTGACTTGCACTGTTGAAGAGCTTTCTGATTTCAGCATTATGCGTTAGCCATTGTCCTACAGTTGGAAGTTACTGAAAATTGTAATGAGATTACAGTGATGCGTTACATGTAGTGTGTTATTCCCAAACACTGATATTGTTTCAATTGGTGCATTATTAGGTACTTGCTAGCACAAAAGGATAAATACACTTCTTTTAAACAGAAAATTGCCTTGATTTCTATATTTTTATGAAATGAACCCAGCAGTTTCTCTCGGTCTGAGATAGCACAGAATAATGATTAATTGCTTCCCCAACTGATCATCCTTTTTTTGTCATCATATTCATATTTTTGCATTGAATACAATAAGTGCTCATTACTCTCTGCAGATCTGATATGTGATTGCACACTACTCTGGGGTCATTAGGCAATGTTCCACATTGGAGTGCCAGTGCTGAGAGACTGACATGCATAAATGTAATGGGTTTCCAGTGAGGGTTCAGCTTGTTATGAAAGTGTTTGATTAAGAAAATGACAGAGTGTTTCATATGCTGGCCTTTCCCCTCCTGGGTCCTGGACTGGAATCCAGCTTAGAGTAAAGTGATTGTAGATCATGGCTGATGGCTTTACAAGCATTATGAGTAATTATTTCAGGAGCTGTGCCTAATGTCTTTATATTTATATGTCCAAATATGCTCGTAATTGATCTTGGGAGTGTTATGTGAAAAACATCTTATTTGATTTTAGTTTTACAAATACCATGCTCTGCCATGCTTCTTTCCATGCTTTACAATGTTTAGCTTGATATACTGCAGTAACCGCCACATTATTTTTTTATTTGTTTATTTAGCAGACGCCTTTATCCAAGGCGACTTACAGAGACTAGGGTGTGTGAACTATGCATCAGCTGCAGAGTCACTTACAACTATCACCCAAAAGACGGAGCACAAGGAGGTTAAGTGACTTGCTCAGGGTCACACAATGAGTCTGTGGCTGAGGTGGGATTTGAACCGGGGACCTCCTGGTTACAAGCTCTTTTCTTTAACCACTGGACCACACAGCCTCTACATGATAGTCTTCCCAGTAAAGCATGGACACTTGATTGGTTTATGCAAAGGTGCATTTGTATTGATAATGAGGAGCACAATATAATGTTGCAGACATTTCAACACAATCGCACTTTAACACATATATTTAGAACTGTCTGTTAAACACATACTCATTACTTTAACAAAACCTCCCTGCCAGCTATAAATCATAATGTGAGGGATGCTGGTAAGATTATAAGAACCTGCTTTGTGGGATTTTTTTTTTCTTTTAAGGGCACAGCATCCAGTCCATACTTACCAACTCTCCCGTATTTGCCAGGAGGGCCCTATATTTTTTTACCCTTCTCCTGGACAGCTCCTGGGACAAAATTTCTCCCATATTTTAAACTTTCTCCCATATTTTAAACTTCATATTTTGCCAAAGTAATTTTGTTTGCAAATTTTTCAAGTTCTAAATCATAGTGCCCTTAGCACAATACCGGAAGATATCTGTCATAGTTTATGACCCAGGGGAAGCCAGTGGAAGGCAATGCATGCACGTGTCAAGGTTGGTAACGTGGGCGAAGCAGCTTCAGGAGACGTGAGAGCGGCGGTGCCAGTGCTGTCACTCGACTCACTGCTTACAATGGCTTCCCGAGATGTAAGTCCTACTCGTCAAGTATTCTTGTAAATTCCAACCCTGCTGGAATACAATGCTTAATCTTTACTTCAGTGTAACTAGTGTTTTTAAGTGTTACAGTCATATCTGTTTAGAAGTTATCTTTCACAAAGTACAATAACACTAGTTTTTTTGATCCATCTTCTAAGGATTTCAAGTTATTTAGGTGAAGTTGTTCATTCTGTGACATTGAAAATTATTTCAGCTTCTGTGTTTTTAATTTTAAGATTTATGTATTTTTATTTGCAGTGGTGAGGTTAGCAGAGACATTTCTACAGCTGAAATTTGATGTAGACAGATTGAGATATGAAATGATTGAGTTCCAGATAAAGAGACAGCACAGATATCGCCAAAGAAGGGAAGGTAGACAGATTCTGGGGAGTTGTGGGAAAGCAAGTAAGATTTAGGCACTTGTCATCATTAATGAAGGCACTTCTTTGCACCCCTCACAGCAATGCAAGCAGTGAGAGAAATTGCAGCATGGTTAGGAAGATTGTGACTGAGAACAGGATGAACTTGAATAACTACTGAATGCTTGGTACTGTCATGCAAAATTAACTACCTTGAACCGGCTCACAAATATTGTCCTTCTAGCAAAATCTGCAGCCTATGCTTGCTTCTGATGTAACCCAGGCCTAGGCTAAACATATTTACTCTTTTTTCACAGTTATCATTTTAAACTATTTTAAACTATATATATATAAAGTAAACATTGTTTGAAAATAAACTTAAAACTGCGCTGTTAATGGCAGGTATATATATTTTTTCCAAGATCTGATGTGAACTCTTTGTATCGCTGTTAATCTGTGTGCTATACTTTGCCTTGCAAATCACTTAAAAGAAGCAAAATAATTCTGCCAAATAATAAAGTGGAATGTATTTTTAACTTGTGTGACTTTTGTTTTGTGTCCTTAAAACACAAAAAGAGACCAATTCATTCATTAAAAAAAAAAAACTCCCTTATTTTGATAACTTAATGTTGACATGTATGCCAGTCTTGCAATCCAAACAAGGAGCTATGAGCTAATGTTTGGTTTCCTTAAATGTAATCTTGGGAAACACACTTTGTCACTCGACGCTGTAATAAAACCATCAAATCAACAGCTGGTGGCCAGTTTCAATTGGGAAATCTTTCCAATTTTTTTGTTGAATGAAACTACCATGTGACTTTTATGAAGAAAACTCTCTTATACTGCAGATGGTTACAAAAGAATACTTTGATTTACCCTAAATGGTTTTGTATATCATTGTATGTTGTACTGTAAGCTAAGGGGTTGAGCAATCGATCACAGCAGGGGTTTCAGACCATTTTACAGCTCTGGATTGCATCAACCACCCATCCATAATTATGCTGGGACTATCACTAAAAACTAGTGGATTCTTTGGTACTATAAAATGCTCTAAAATGTGGGCTGCAGGTTTATCAGATAGAAAAATCAATGGACAATTGCATTGATGTAATTATTTTGCTTCAATTAATAAGTTGTCATGCTAGACCCATCAAAATTATACATTTACTTACCTCTGTTTGTTTCCCCTATCTGCATCAAAGTCACATTATTTTTATGTAGATACAGTAGGAAATACAGGTATGTATTAATACTATTCTGGCCTTTATCCATACTGTATTTGGATATGTCAATGTAGATTTTTTTGCACTATTTCAAAGGTTGCATAGCAAGCTTAGAACTTCCTGTATTCCCTTTGTGTTAATGCTACAGCATACAGTTTGTCAGACAAGCCTAAATTAGTTCCCAGGAGTAGGAAACCATGTAGAAACTGCATGGAAGCACCGTGTTACTTTTTTAATCGCCTTGATAGCCTGGAGCCAATATTCTAAGGCACATGATACTGCCTAATGCACAAACCAGTGTTCGGAGTAAAGTGTGTCAATCAGACAAGTGAACTGCTTTAAAAAAACAGCTTTCTGTGTCTTGTATTTTATTATAAATAGGAACTTGATCAAACCAGTAGGGCCTCCGGGGAGCCTTACCCCAAAGGACTGGGACACTGTGTGATATATTACCAACATTTAATCACATTGCAGGAGGCAGCCAATCAAAACAAAAATCACATTTCTCATTGGACACTTGGCAAACCAAAGTGCGTTTTCCAAGGCAGACACCATGACATTTAATATGAAATAGCCATGTTACATTTTCCACCCCAAATGTCAGAGATGCCAAGACCAATGTGTTTGCATCTGAAACTTAAAGATTTTAAAGTGTTTAACAGAAGTATTATTAAAGAAGCATTGTGTAAGGCTTGTCTTGACATTTCAATCAAACCTTTCTGTTTTTTCACTGTGGAATTCATGGGCAGTATTCCAATTCTGGTCCCAGCAATGCCCGGTATATATTATGTTATGGTTATGTTTTGATTTTATCTTAATTAAAGCCTTATGATGATCATACAATGACATGCACATCATAAAATGGGACACATGTGCCAACAAATACAAGTGTTCAGAAATACCATTGTTCTAAATGAAAGTCCTCCCTGTCTAATGTTCTGATTCAGATGTTTAATATTAGTCAGATCTCACAGGCATCATTTAGACGTATCCAATTAGTTTATTTAGACATTAGAGTTAAGAAACTTATTAGAATGTAAACATGCATTTATAATGTGTGTTTTCAAAATAACTACTAAATCCTATAGGAAAAAGCTCAGCCTGACCATACTCAATTTGGGCTTGTCTAGTTCCTGTCTATTGAGGTCACTGTGGTCTGATGAGATGAACCAACCCAAGCTGATCTTCCCTCTCTAGGCCACAGTAATGCAAAGGCCAATGCAGTACCCCTTTAGAACTCCAGCCAGCTTACATCAACCTGGATTTGAACCTGAAAGCTTCTGATTGCATGACTCATCTCACTCTGCTCCACAGTGCCTTTGCTAATGGAATGAGCCACTTGGGATGCCTTAGATGTAATGTCAATTTTAGTGATGAAGGATAAACAGTACAAGTGCTGTAATGCATGGAATACAACACAGCACAATTAGCAACCATTTGAGTTAGAGGAGGCTGTGTGGTCCAGTGGTTAAAGAAAAAGGGCTTGTAACCAGGAGGTCCCCCGGTTCAAATCCCACCTCAGCCACTGACTCATTGTGTGACCCTGAGCAAGTCACTTAACCTCCTTGTGCTCCGTCTTTCGGGTGAGACGTAACTGTAAGTGACTCTGCAGCTGATGCATAGTTCACACACCCTAGTCTCTGTAAGTCGCCTTGGATAAAGGCGTCTGCTAAATAAATAAATAAAAATAAATAAATAAATGAGAATAAAGGAATGTAGTTACAGTTACTGGCAGATGATTAAACAGGTGTTTACCGAAATCCAAGGTATATCATAATTCAATGTTTCTTTGATTTGTATGTTTACTGTAAGTTGGGCACCAGAGCCACAAAAAGTTCAAACACAACTAGGGCTCAGTGAAGTCTTTCATCTGAAGGCAATCAAGCAATTTGGATGTATTGCATTTCTGGACCACAGCTGTAGCATCTAAAGCTTTTGAAAGAAGAGAGTCAGAATCCATTAGGATGACCAATACTCAAGTCAAAATGTTATCGTGTGCTAAAAAAAGAGATTCTAGTTATATTCTAGACAACGAATTACTTTCAAATACAGAGGCATTCTAGTTTGGCAGGGATATGACAGCTGGAAAGGTTAGCCCAGATTGGTAGCAGGCATGTGATTAATCTACTAAAGCTCTTGTAACTCTGAACACAAGCATTACATTCCCATTACACTTGGTTTTTGTTGCAAAGTGTTTTTTTTATGTATACTGTATATATAGGACATGTATTTTGTATACAGATATCATCATTTATATAGCAAACAACTTACTTTCTTTTAACTTGCAATTTGTAACCTGTAAGCATTTGAAGAACATGTTTCAATTTCATGAAGCATATGAAAGTCATTTTTCTTTCTGAATATATGAATAGTTCTACTTCACTCCCACATCCATATTATAGTGCATGGTTATATTGTATTCATTGTTATCATAAATTTATATTTAAATTTATTAGACCCCATTTTAATGATACAGTATAAGCAGGGGTGGATCTAAATGCTGCATAAGTTAAAAAGATTAAACTGTGTGTACTAAACTTATGAAAAATATCAATTACAATAAAAAAATTAAAAAATAAAAACATTGTAAATCTTAAATTTAGATGGGTACCATACATTTTTTAAAATGACATGAAAAAAGGAATGGTTTATCTATTAAATCAAGTTGATATTATGTATTAATGTTAACCACTCTTTGTGCTGCCTTTTCAAACCTCCACTGTCACCTAGTGTTTGTGTTTCCTTTCAATTCGCCATGGCCCTTATCATGGACATATTTAACAGTCACTCAAACATAGGGGCCTAGGGGTCTACGCATTCTGAATCATTTAAATTATGGACATGCCACGCACTTTCACTTAAGTGGCCTCAAAACCACAAGAAAAGATTCAACCGGTTATATAAAACCATACTAGGTCCTGAAGTTGTTACAAAGTTCTATGTTTGGTAATTAGAGACATTTTAAAATGGCATATATTGTATCAGATTCAAAGCAGTAAAGACATCGCATTGAAAAATAAAAGCTAATTTCTGAGTTCAAGTCCTGAAATGGATTTTAAGGCACTGTACTGTACACTGCCGGGCCACTTAATAAGGTCATATCTACCATGAATTAGAGATGTAAATTAGGTTGATTACAGTATGTGATGTGACATGTGAGCCCTGTAGCGCTATAAGGCTTTGGGTGCAACACAATTACAAACAGTCTACCAGAAATCGGGAAAGGCAAAGATCTAACAGCATTCGTCAGAGATGCAAGGTCAGTCATGTTGATTGGCTGATCTAAGACATCGGTCATCAGAGTGTATCAGCAATGGCCAAACGACGCGAAAGTGGTCGCCAAGAGAGACAGCTGTGGTTGTAAACATTTAGCGAGGAAAAGACAGTTACAGAGATTTTTCAGGACACCTTCCTGAGTCTCTGCCATGTTATGGTTGTGGCAGAAAGAGATCCTGGCAGCATATATTTGGATTTTAGGCTGGAAGTGCAAAAGTGCTTTAAACCATGACATAATTTATTTTACATAAAATATTATTTGTTAGTATGTTTATGTTAAAGTACTGTCTTCATAAAAGAGTACAAATATATATTGTATTTAATCACGAATTTCATAAACACAACATGGCCTACTTTTAGAGGGCACAGGGTGAAATAAGTATAGAAAAAACATGTTACAATAACTTGTCTAAAGAGGACAAGCTGTCTGCCTTTTTGTCTGCTCCAGTTGTTCTGAAGAAATATTTAACTCTGCTGCATGATGATCTCCGATTCAATAGACGCCGGGGGCAATAAAATAATTATCTTGAATTATTAGAACATCTTGGACAGCTTCTGGAGATTTTAAATTTGAAGAAATTGATCATTTATAATGATTACATAATGCTTTTAGATGATTAAATAATACAATATGCTGGGATTATGAGTCACTTTGTGGTCTACACCTAAGGCTAGGTTTTTTGTATTTTTGAATGTCAAAAGAAAACACACTCAAAAAACACTTTAAGAAGTATGTAGTAGGACTGAAGTGAACACAGAACAGATTGAATGAAACTAGATTACAGGTTATTAATCAACATGTAGTCAGACCAATAGCAGACCTGGAAACCCCTAACAAATGATCTTCAGAGGTAACGCAGTGTCAGGACAATAGCACCAGGGCAGCAATATTACTTTGAGATATTGGTAGAATAGTACTGTATAGAATGGTACTGTAGGCGCTCCAGATAAGGTTTTGGGTCTGGGACTAACTTACCTTTTTAACAATGAGAGAGTAAAATGGATTTTCAGGGGGTAAAATGCAACATTACCTTGATGTCATGAGTAATCTCGATAAACACTGGTAATGAGGTAGGCATTAAAAAAGAGCCGTCTATTTTAACTGCAATGTTACTTTGAACTACTGTACAACCACACATGTGTTCTACTTGGCTCAGCACATTTTTTTGAGGTATCAGACTGACTCTGCAAATTAATTACTTATATTTTAACATTACATTCCTAAACTCAGTTAACATGTTAAAACTTCAGTATAATAAAGCCATACAGATAAATAAAATAAGGAGATGCATTAATACATTATAAAACAGTTAGTTTAATATTATAGGCATCTTTTTTTTAGCTGTTGCCTCAATGATTGTCAATGATTCTAGTTGGATTTGTAGCTGGACTGGGGTGTTTATGCTTAAACCTGTGTAGCTTCAAATTTTTCTTATTCTTACTGTGATTGACTGCAAAGACAACAGGGCAGCCAGAGATTGGATAACGTTTGTTGGGTTGGTTTTTCTTGTGTACAGTTTCCTACTAACTGAAGACATTGTATTCTTGGAGATGTAGTTGTTAGTAGAAGTTTTAGGGGAGGCGGGAGGGGAGGCAGACAAGCTGTGCAACTTATTGAAATTAATTAATAATGCATGCAACGGCTATTTACAAAGTTATAGACATAAGGGTTTTTTTTGTTTCTTTCGCTAAACCCATTTGTATCATCTTTGTTTAAAAAAAAAAAAACTATTTTCTTTAGTATATAATGCTCTTGTAATAACTCAAATAACATGATCACCCTATTTATTTGAGTGCAGGGCCCGCTTTATTCACTAATTGCAAGATTAAGCCATTGTCAAAAATACACATTGCTATATTCATGATGATGACTCAGACAGTGCTGCTGACTGCTCTTTTACCATTTCATTAAGATTCACTAGGGCTTTTAAATGACCTTGTCTTCGACTAGGAAATGAAATCCCACTGCTATAACCGGAGCATTTGCATACATTTGTATTAGATTCATGGATAATCAAATCTCTATCCAGATAAAGAGTTAGTATTCATGTCTATTCCCCTGTTTTATCACTTTACCTATAGTAAGGCTTCTCAAACAGCTCAGTTCAAATAACATTCAAATAACAAAGCCAACAGGAAGAAGACGATTTGGAGATGAGCTACATGTTCATTTGCCCACATTTGCCTTTATTGAGCCATATTTCAGTTAACGTTAATCTTAAGGAGTATGGAATTTGAAATTTCGCAGCTATCTTAACTATTCTTCTATGTTAGAATCGCTTTGCGTATTGTTTTCTGTTTCAGTCATCATATCCTGTTTTTTTTCAAACTCTTCTCTCCAAGTACAGCTGGCACACCAGAGTGTAACCATTAAGCTGTCCCTCTGCAACACTCTGCCCCCAGCGGATGTACAGTAGGGTGTAAGAAATACCATTTATACACTCTGGTGTACCAGCTTTTAATAAGAAACTTCTAATTTTCGAAAGTAACCAGCATGTAATGAATGAAATATAAAATGATGTAGAAAGTGATTCTAAACAACAAGAAGATTGCATTCATTCATTTTATGATGTTGTGACAGGACGGTTTGGTGATGACGTCTCCAGACCAGGAAGTTGACACACTCACACACACACACACACACACACACAAACGCACACGCACGCACACACACGCACGCACACACACACACACACACACACACACACATACACACACACACAGGTAATGTGGGTTGATGCACTGGTGTGCGTATTTATTCAAAAAGGAAAAAAAAAGATTTACAAAAAAAACTGCTTACAGAGCAAAATAAAAAGGTTAAACAAAAACAAGTCTCAAACACAACAAAAACACCTCCACCCAAAACAAGTATCGTGCTGGTCCTTCAAGCAAGAGTAACAATTGTTTCCTTTTTTTAATTTCTCTCTCCTTCTCTCTCTCACATACCTCCTCTCTGTACACCCACCCGGTTCACTCAGCCACATTCTGCACAAGAGTTTTATATCTGTGTGGGAGACAATATCACCCCTGACAGACCACATTTAAACTACACAATAATAACAACACCTTGTGTTTTTAATCCCAAACAATACATTTCTTTTCAAATCATGATACAACAATACCATTTCCTTTTTAAATAAAACCATAATAATACATTTATCAGCAGGGCTATTCTGCCCTGCCACAGATGTGATATTTCAGTTACTCTTAGTTGCTCTACTATGGAAATATCCTTTCCGTTTTGAACTACGGAAAGAGTTCAAAACGGAAAGGATCCTTTCCATTTTGATCTAACACTCAATTATCAATTTTGAGGTGAGACTAAAATAACTCAAGCAGAGATAACAACCTGGCTAATAAACTAGATAAAGGCATACTTATCTATGTTTTGAAACACTGTTTAAGCCAAAACCAGTTTTCAGTACTTTAACAGTACTGAAAATAGTGGACTTGTACACTCACTGTGACATGATGAGAGACATCTGGTTAAAGACTAATTGAAGAACACATTTTTTTTAACCAGCTTAACCAATAAAAATGCTCTCTAACCAGCATGACCAGCTGAAAACTAGCAAACTACCAACTCTGACCAGGTTGGGCCTGTGTGAGATAAAGACTTTAGAGAACAGATGGTGTAGCTTGAATTACTCTGCAGGTGTTAAATCAAAATATGTTGTTCAGGTTTATACACTCTCCTTGAATCGAATTCCTATATTCCAGCGTCAACAGGAAGCAATATGTTATGACTATTTCACAAAGCTTTATTTTCCTTTGCTTTTTGCTGTGTTACCGCTGTGTTACAGTATATTAAAAAGTCACATCTCATTTGCAACACTCTTTTAGAAGTGAACTTTAACAACGATGTCCCTGAAGCTGAAATGAGTACAGTAATGGTATGTGGTAATATCCAGTCTGCAAATTACTAAAAATGTCACTCAAGAGAGGTGTGATTGGGGACCTCCTTTCCCACAGGCTTTCAGATGTGTCCTTGGAGTTTTAGTTTTTTACAATAATAGCCTCCAGTCTCTGACATAAAAAGTGGGTCACATACTGTAAGTAAACCTTTGCCACATCTCCAGGATACTGCAAGTGTCGAAGATGCACAGACGTTGGGGCCCCCGACTGGTATGATGCCACTCAATCTGTCAGCGCATGTAGATCATGAAGATATAAGCACTGTTTTACCAATCCACAGTCTATAAATAAGAAACAAGTGGAGGAGCATTTATTTGAAGGACATACCAATAAAGTGATTTCCAAAGCGCTGCTGTTTGGTGACTATAGGGGCAGTTGTTTGTTTAATTGAATGTATGTTTGATATGATTGCAGGTGATATATGATACAGTAGATTAATCTAATGTAAATTAATCAGCACTGTTTATTTGCAGGCCATTGTAAGATGTGGCTGGAAATATACTGTACATTTATATTTAGAGGCAATGGAATTTGAACCAGAGACAAAAGGAATGCACTGCTTAAAAGACCAAGCAGACATTATACTTATGAAGATAGTACAATATTTCACATCAGTAATTACCAAGGGAAGATGGTCTCATTAGCCATCAGATTTGCATTAATGTATCATAGGTAACACATTTGAAATGTTATAGTTTACAGCAATACCTCTGTACTTTTACAAAAGTAAAATGCAGTCTGCACAGTAGGAGATTTACACTGGCTTGTCTTTTTGCATGATATAATAATTTTCTGATACAATTGTGTACTTGCATATATAGTGCAAAAAGATTTACACAGTAAGTACATTGTAACTGTGCATAATAATATGGTAATAAGCCACTCTTTCATACCACCATTTATCATTTTGTGAAATGTTGCAGCCTGATTCTGGGAATTGTGATAAACATTTGTGTATTTAAGGAGGTGGTAACTTGTAAGATATACTGTGGATATCAGTCCGAACTATCCAAAGTTAAATAAATAACTAATAATAAACAATAAAAAAACAAATAAACACAATGTCCTTTCTGGTACTACCCTTTAAACCTGCCAAAGACAATATAGGTAATTATGCAGGGCCAATTTCCTAAGTTTTAAAATCTGTTCAAACCATCTACCCCTTCCATTGAGCTTCCTGTCAAAACAAATCTCAAAACAGGTTGCTGCTTGCTGTTGTACCACAACACATGCCACTGAACTGTATCTGTTATATTGGTATTGAATTGGGTAAAAGCGCACCCCTGCCCAACCTTTCCCATGGGTCTGTCACCCTCAAAATCAGGTGCACCAAACCCACTAACTACTGTATTAACAAAAGGGGATCACTATACATGCCATCATCTACTGTAGTTCATGCATTATCCCACACCAAAAAAGCCTTAGAAGAAGCAGGCAGAATGCACCCTCCTTAACAAGCGAGACATAAAAATACACTCCAGCAGTTAATTGTACTATTAAGTCTTCTGGAGATATGCAAGCTATGTTTTTTTTGTGATCAATCCTAATGACCTACTCAGATTTCAAGTACAGGGTGCATTCAACATATGGCAAAGTCACTTGTTTGAGTCATGAGACTACAGCAGGTTGAAGAATATGATATAAATGACTGGCTGATTGAGTAGTATGGGCTTTGTACCACATTCTTAGGAGCTATACGCAGGGTATTAACGGGAGCTACAGTGTATCTGCTCGACATATTTCACCTAGCCTCCTTCAAGGAAGCCTTACCTGATAAAGTAAAAACACTTAATGTAATGTAATGCAGTGCAGGAAACCAGTTGTTGGCATTTCTGAATATAGAATGTGTTTTTAATGTGTCAATGAGTTTCCATGACATTTAGTGCACAATAGTCTTATTGTAAAATATTAACAGACTTTCCTTAAGAGTATCATAAAGCTGCCTAATGGAGACACTTGTGGAATGTAAAGAGATGTGGTTTGGAGTGTCTCAGTCCCATCGCTATAGGCAATAAGGATAATTGCACTCACGATCATATTCCCGTGCAACAAAAGGGTGCTGAAAGCTAGCTCAGATTTTTTTTTTCCTTTTCAGCTCCAGGACACAATCAATAGTAAATTAGTCTTTAATTACAACTCTTTCAATTATTCAGAGTTGACTTATGAAGTGGTGACAAGTTGTAGTAAATCTTTACTGAAAGTAGAACCTTTGAAACCCCTCTGTGTTGGCAGCATTGTTTCTGCTTAGAAATACATTACACACTCAGTCATACAGTGTGTAGTTGAGAAGAGAATAGGAAAACATAGTCACTCAATCTCGTTCCAAACCAAACTGAAGGATGTTAGCCATCAAGAAGTAATGTAAGATATAGCATGTATGAGTGAAGCTACATTACCCTCTATGACCTGGAATTGAAACAGTTTTTTCTGGTTACATTTTAGCAGTTATTGATTTATTCTAGTAGGAGAAATATGTCATAATATTTGGAATAGAACATGAAGAGGCACAGACCTTTTTTATGCTCTTTTACAAGTAGTGTAAGCTATGCTTTTTGGAGTTTGGGAATGGGCTGATACAATCATTTGAAATTTAATAACAGACAAATATCCTCTTTTGTAGAACCTCCCAACCTCTGTGTAGTGCCCATTTTCTGCTTGGAAAGGTGTTTGTTGTTTTTAGTTGATGCATGAATTATGCTGAAAAACAACATTAAAGCAGTTATACACTCAGTATGACATTGCATAGATATATATAGTAAATACTTCAGTTAAGGTGTTACTGAACACCCTTTAATATTTACATCAAACGCACAACTTACCATTGCCGTCTGATGTGCTATACTGCATGTATTACTAAAATATCTTTTTCAACAAAATAACAATTTGTTATATATTTTTATTCACATACCCTGGGTCATAAATCTACTGAAGAATGAAACCGAACACATTATGTGTCAGTTTATGTTGTTTTTAATAATTTATATTGATTATTGATGAAAAATTGATGAATAAAAAATATCAAAACAATCCGTCAATGTAATGAATCACACTGCAGTATAATCTTGTACCTTTTGTTGTTTTTTATGTGTTCATTTATACTATAATTTGAACTCAGACTGTTTAAATACACATTATATTGTTGTGTGGTTGCAATGTTTTCTAAATTCAACTCAGAGAAATAAGCATAAGGAAGTTAGTCTTCAAGGAAAGGCAAACATCAAGTTTGCCACGAAGATAAATTGTCAACCATAATTATTTTTCTTTATCAGTCTCAGGCAGCCAGGCATAAAGAGAGATACTGGTCTGTCCTTGTAGATTCTTATGAATTGCAAAGCAGGCAGATTCTGTGTCATTGCTGCTGAATGTGATGGGATTCACAGAGGTGCCTTTGAGGAGGGTTGACATGGACAAAACATGTGAAACATCTGCCATACCACTGTCAACAGGCTTGGGGACCACCAATGATATCACCTTATATGACATGACAAGTCAACACAGTGTTGTTGAGGGATATGTGAACTTTTCTCAATGATTACCGACTCAATAACTATCTCTATAACTGACACATTACTGTGTACAGCATCCAGGTACATTTAGGTTATCTAATTTGCTTTAACTAATAACACAAGCTCGTCAAGGAGCAGTGCTGTACATTTCAGAATATTTCAAAAGGCAACCAAACAGCCTCTATAAAAGCAAAAGTCTTCCTCATGTTTGCTACCATTAATCTGACACAACTTGCACTGACTCCCTCTTCCACCCTCAACAAACAAACACCCGCTTTCCTCACAATGTCTCACAAAATGTTCTCACAAAAATTATTAATGGAAAGCACCTGGAGGTGCTGAATTACAGAGAAATTTAGCTATTGTATTATCTACACATATTATTAAAAAATGTAGCTAACAAAATATAAACTGAATAAAAAAGCAATATGTAACACAAACAGTGGTGCTGTAACAATTGGAAATCTGCAACAGGGTTGGTTGC
Source organism: Acipenser ruthenus (assembly GCF_902713425.1). Taxonomy (NCBI): domain Eukaryota; kingdom Metazoa; phylum Chordata; class Actinopteri; order Acipenseriformes; family Acipenseridae; genus Acipenser; species Acipenser ruthenus. Next base: position 20,161,386 of record NC_081206.1, read on the forward strand.
TTTTGAGACTTTTCCACATGAAACTTCACACCAGATCTGCAGCCTTGCCCACTGCGACCATCAGCATAAACCCATTTAAACAAAAATGTCTTCTAAATATTGTTTCTGATGTTTTGTCTAATGTGATGTAATGTAAAGACTACGTGATTAGAGAAAAAGCAGTGTTAGGCACTCAATCCTGAAAAGAGGAAAGGTTTCACAAAGAGCCTCTTGAAGTGTACTTCTAAGCCCTTCTGCCAAGATTCCTCAGAAAAAAAGAAATAAAGAAGTCATAGTACTATTTGACTTCATGTATCTATTGCTGGCTGTTCAAAGCAGTCTCTGGATTGAATAAAAATGAGGAGTGTAACAGCTGCTCACATCTGCAGAAGATGCTGTGTTAGCAAAAGAAAAATACATCCCGACTCACACACTGACTCACTGTGTGACCCTGAGCAAGTCACTCAACCTTTCGGGTGAGATGTAATTGTAAGTGACTCTGCAGCTGATGCATAGTTCACAAAACCCTAGTCTCTGTAAGTCGACTTGGATAAAGGCGTCTGCTAAATAAACAAATAATAATAATAATAATAATAATAATAATAATAATAATAATAATAATAATAATAATAATAATAATAATAATAATAATCCTGAAATAAAGTAAAAAAAAAAAACTAAAGAATAAATCTAAGAAAATGGAAAGCATTGGTGATCTCTCAAGTTGACTGTAATAGCAGGTTTGTCCAGACATGCTTGGTTTTTAACTCGCATCCTGATGCATTCATGTGCCATTTATGTGTCTATTTTCTTAAAGAGGTGCAGGACTACAAGTACCAGAATGCACTGATGTGTTAATAAAAAAAAAAACATACCTGCCTCTCAAACTGGCCAGGTGAACCTGGGGCCATATTTTCAACCCTGTCATGACATACTCAGTGATTAATGTCTTGTCTGATTCTAGTTGTTGGGACAAAGCTGCTTCTTCCTTTGTAACCTGCTTGCTACTGTGTCACTTCATGGACCAAATAGGCATTCTCTTGCTACTACTTGGAGTTTATGACTTACATATTTACACTCTGTGCATTTTATTGCTCAGAGCTTTTTATTGTGCAGCATTTTAAAAATGTTGCTGCAGTTCTGTGACATTTAATTAGTTGCCCTAGCCCTAGATGTTTGATCCGTTCAAGTTTGCAGTGTCTGAAAAGTGAATACATTCATGTAGTGCATGCATTGAATGCAATACTCATGAAAGTGAATGAAAAATAATGAAAAGGCTGAGAAAGCATTTCCCCTAGTGCATTCGTAACTCCAAGAACAAAACAAATAATAAGAAAATAGCAAATTTGTTCAATTCTTGAGCTGTTCACTCCGAGTTAACCTTGCTACATCCCATATAAAAATGTATTTTGCATTTTGCAATTTTCCATGTATTTCTCCTAGTTATGCTATGCATTTAATTCCTTATTATATGTACAAAGGTTATCATTTGTATATGGAAGTCATTTCAAACAGTTGTGTAAAGCTGGCAGGGACTTGAGCCAAATTGTGAAAATATAGCTACTATATAGCTACTATCTGCTTGCTATAAGTCATCTCTAATAAATGTTCACCATAGTAAAAGTATAGCAATTCTAATAAAGCATAGTGAAAGTATAGGTAAGCATTGGAAAGCCCAGATAGGTGTGTAATACCTATATATATATATATATATATATATATATATATATAGATAGATAGATATCTATACATATATATATATATATATATATATATATATATATATATATATATATATATATTATATATATATATATATATATATATATAATAAAAAAAACTGGTAAACTATGTTAATGTAATTGCTTCCTTGTGTCTAATTGTATGTTTAATCACACATAAGCATGTTATTGCAAACGCACATGACGGCTGCTCACAACAGAAAGCACTCCATCCCCACTGACATTTCTGATGCCATCTGCAAAATTACAATTACCTACTGATTAAATGCATAAGGGGAAATTACACCACACTAATACACAGCTAATGTACATTACAGAGGAAACCTTAATTAAAAATGCAAAATAATCTTTGAAAACACAAACATCACACATATAATTCCTATTGTGCATTTGTCAGGTCAGAAGGACTGAAGTCTAGAGGCAGTATGTTACTGGACAGTGCCACCTGTCTGTTAAAAAGAACACTGTATCTTGGACAAACCAGAGAGGCTCAGGTTTATGAAAAGTGAATGCCATACAGTGTCCAATATCACCTGGAGAACCTATCCCTGTAGAGTTTTGCTTTTGCAACTCTATTTGTAAGGTACTGTTGCATTTCCTATATACTCCCAAGACAGTTGATGATTCAGAAGAATTCCATAGCCGGAATAAGTCGACCATAGCTGGGTCAGTGGACGATGCATTAGTCTTCCTGCTAACTGGATAGAAGAGGACCCCAGTGCCTGCTCATTACGGCAACCACGCAGAACACAGACTGACAGTAGAACACTTAAGAGGAATATTCAGGCCAGTGAATCATTAGACAGTCACTAGGACCACAAAGGATCATAATGTGCTTTTTTTTCTCTCATGTTAATACAGGGTCTTCAAAATATCAGTAGAATGGTTAGGGGGGCAGGCAGCGACAATTATTTGGAAAGATATAGTGCTCATTATGTATATAGTGGTATAAATGCATACTGTAGATAAATTGATAGATAATGGAATGGAAGGAAGCTGTAAGTAGATTAGAAAGTTGAAGGCTGACCTGCTTTCACATCTAAGCTAAATGGAGCAGTTTTCTATTCAAAGCAGATCATTGAAGAATCTGCCCCAGGTCTCTTAAGTTTGATGTATCCCTTTGTTGGACTGAAGTGTCTTGTTAATCTAGCAACATCCCTGGTAACTGTAGAATCTGTTACTAGGCCCCGCCTGCAAATTAAACTACCAATAACTTAAAAAGGGTAACGTTATAATTGCATATTAATTATGTTATAAATACACTACCAGAAGAGTAAATAAATAAATGTAAGAACTGCACAGAACCTGTTAGCAACTTCCAAAACTGTAATTTCATAATAGAACATGCTGTGACTACAGAACATTGTGTGTAATAACTATGTTATTGCAACGTAACTAAGTATAAGATACCCATCACATAGTATAAGATACACAAACAGTACTACTAAATAAAAGTTAACACAGGAAGTATTTATTGGTACACTTTCAAATTTGAAGGAAGTTACAAGCTCACCAGTGCCGCAAATCAATAATATAAACAAACTTACAATTGTACATTACAAATACGTCTGTGTAGTAATAATAAAAACCAAAAAATAGTATTCATATTAGTTTATCTCAAATTAGTCTTTGTCACCTGGATGTCTATTGCCAGTCTCATTGATCTGGTCTTTAGGGGTGATTATTTTTATAGTTTTCGGCATCTTTCAACAGCTTTGTTCAGTAGTAACAACGCACTGGATACTGAAGTAACTGCAGCTACGTTTCAACACAAATGTGACAGTGCGTCTCATTCAGCCTTGACCTCTGTACACCAGAAGCAGTTTTATTGAACAAGTATGTTTATTAAATTGAAAGCAAAATTGCCTGTGTTGATGATTATATATGATACGTGTATTGATTTGGTTATCAAACAAACACAAGAAGCCTTGCATGTTTTTTGCCCCATGTAAAACTAAAAATTCTCAGACAGTATAGAATTCCACTGCAAATGGATTCCTAGGATCTCTGATGATAAGCAACAGAGAGGAAAATGAATAACAGAGGTTCAACTCTGGGGTAAAGCTCCAGGTTTGGTCACAAGGAATGTGTGGTACCAGCTGAGTTTGAATTGATTTTTCATAAACCCAAAAACATGTTCATAACGGCTGCGGCGTTTTCTTTTATTGAGTGCATGGAAGTATGTCTTCAAAGTGTGCTGGCAGGAGTTTCATATATAATCCTGTTTTTTCTCCCTCCCTTGAATACAGTACCCCATTACAGCCATGCATTGTATTAGGATGATCTGGGGTTTCATTTTAACTGACCCATTGCAAATGGAAAGCACACTATGGGCAAAGGCTTAATTCCTGTTGTAGGGAAAACAGGAACCTACATCACTGGTGTATACTGTAGAGATACTGTGCTTGATCATTCATTAACTCCTCAGTGTGGGCTATGAGATGAATTGTCATATGATCCTTTGTAGATTGTATAAAGGAAAACTCGAGTTTAGCAATGAAGCAATGAAGAGGAGGGTGAAGAATCACAGTGCCCTTAGCAAATACCTGCATGAAAAATGAATACATTCCCAACCCAGCATGAACACTGCATCCAGAAAAGGGGTTTCCTGTGTGGCTTATCCAATTACTTGTTCATTTTTTTTTAGGCAGAAACATACACTTTACAAAATCTATTCTATAGAAGTGCTTTATGAAAAAATGAATTATAAAAGATAATAGCTTACTCCTACTATTAGAATAGCATTGACTCTACATTTTTCATGTGATGTATACAAGAAATATTCTGTATATCATTTGCATAGCTTAAATGCTTGGTAAAGCCATGCAGACAGACACTGTAAAAAAACCCTATTGTAGCTGTGTACAAGATATCTCTATGAACATTCAATCTTATACTGTATGCAACCATTTATCTTTAGAAAAAGCTTGAATAATACTATATGCATACAGATATCCTACCTGTGTATTATCTTAGTGAAACCAATTAAATAGCAAGCAACAATGGATTTGGGACAAATATTGCACAGTGCAAACTAGCACATTGTTTCTGATACAGCACCATGTAGCAATAGTTTGTCAGTGTTTTGGTTCCCTTATCATTGCAATACCATTGCTATGTCAAACCTTGAAAATGTTAGTATCCTTGAGTACACTGTCCACATACTGTAGGTAAAACGTATACAATGTATTCCTTACTCCAGTCTTTAACTGTTTTTGTTAATGTTAAGTGAAGCAAGAGTCGTCTTCTATTATTCTGTATTTGATAAACTGAATTGAGAGAAGACATCTCTAATGATTTTTTTGTAAATGTTTTTATTTAGAATTACATTAAGTCCTAATTGTCACCATCTAGCGTTACTTCTAATTAAATAACACACTCCAGCTGCTAATATAAATATAGTACAGCTTTAATATCCGCACATTGAGCTCCATTATCGAACATGCATGAAAACATAAGTGAAATCATCACAACACAATCTAATCAAAGATAATAAGATTGTGAATGATAAACGCCTTTAATAACCTGTTGGAGATTGCATTAACTTTAGTTTTGCTTTGTGACAATTTGCTATTTAATTAGGAGTTGGGTGCTTAACCCGTAGGTAATGAGAAAGGGAGCAATGTTTAATAAAGGCAGTACCCACGATAGTGCTACAGCATCTGCAGATTGCTCACAGGCCATGCAAATGAGCGTTACAGGTAAAGGTATTACAGGGGTCAAAGGCAGTTCATTGTGTATTAGGTGTCCTATTAGGTATCCCAGTTCTGGTTTCATTTGTATTGGTATTTTGTGTATGTATATATATATATATATATATATATATATATATATATATATATATGTATATATATATATATATATATATATATATATATATATATATATATATATATATATTATGTAAAGCGTTCCCAAGGAAGCAATAACACAAAACAGGGTGTGACTCAAGGCATGACCCAGGGTTCACTGGAACTCTTGCCGCAGCAGAACAGTTCAACATTTGTAAATTTCAAAGAACAGCCATCCAAGGAAATTACGATTCTGTTTAATTTCTGTTAATGTTTGAATAACTAGTCTGAATATGTAAGTGGCCTTAACCACCAGTAATGGAGTCGAGAAGTAACGCCCTGTCCTCACTGATTTAAACTGATTTTAAAATAGCTCAATATGGTTACCATCCACGTTGCAGTCCACGTACTTGAGAACCAAACTTGAATGAAACCACCACCAGAGGTATTCTTGAGTGCAGTTCTATTGAAATTGTAATATTTAGTGTGGTTTACTTACTTGTATTGCGGACGCTGTAACACCTAATGTTTATCATTCTAGAATTCTATGACATTCACTTTATTTACATACATACCAATACAGTTATGTACAAAGGTTGAAATCCTATTTATTAAGTTGACAGTGTGTAGAAAATACACAAACGGTAATTATGCATAAACATAGCACAAATTTAGAATGTTAGAAATGTATCTAGTGTTTTATTTTGTTTGCGTTTTATTAAAATGTCCTTCTTATATGACGTTGGATTCGGCATAAATTCCTTCGATTCAAAAAAGTTTTTTCTTGTAAGTGTCCTTTACGTATTTTTACTGAGATTATTATAACAATTCAGTGTATGAGAGATACTGTATTAGCATATCAAATCGCACAGCATACTGCTCTGTCAGAAACTGCAACTGAGCAAGTCAAAACATATGTGGATTCTTAAGCCAGGTTAAACCAAAAAACAGTGTGAATTCTTTAAGCTAGAGCAACTAAACCACCTCTAGTGCCGTTCTTGAGACTTGTTGTGCAGTGTGGACAGGGGCTCAGTTGTAAAAGCTGTTAACACAGATGCATTTTAATCTTCAAAAGTGAAGATCCTTACCCGTGTATTGATATCTATTAGATGCACGGCTGTGACGTGACATCGCGAAGAAGAAACATACAGGGAAATACATCTGTTTAATACAGTACTCCATTAATGTGTATCCTCGATATCTTAAATTCTGCTTTCTGTTGTCTCTGAATGACAATAAAGCTTGTTTTTACTGAAGGCCAGCTTACTATGGTTCACCTCCACGATCTCAGTCCTGGCTTGTAGAGGAAATGAGGATACAGTATGTATTTCAAATCATTATTTTCCTCCTCCAGCTGTACTGATGTGAAGCCCTGGTACACGGTGGCTTATTTTATTTCTACCAAAATCAATATCCATTGGCTTTACACTGGTCTCTTAAATTGTTTGCAGGACAAAAGGAGATTTTTTGTTTTTTCACATTATTCACCCAGTCACCCAAAATGTAATGGAATATGTGTTTAAACGGTTATAGAAGAAACAGAGCCACCTTAAAATAAATAAGTGCAGCACATTATAAAAACAGAAAGAAAATAGTAAGAAGAAATGAAGGCAAATATCTTGAGTTAATTGTCTTACTACGTTTCACTGAGCATTTTTCAGCATATCATTTCAATGCATTTTATTCTTGCAACTTCTTTGACTACCAGAGCACCTATTGTTATTTGATCTTAATATTAAAATGTTAATGGAGCTAATACATCTATCTGCAAATGTCAGTAATGTCAGAACTGTACAGTCCACTGAGCACTACGTACAGTTGGGGTATCTTGCTGGCATCTCATCACAAGACTTCAACAGTGCTGACCTTTTGGTGTGTGATGTTTTTTTTTTTTTTTTTTTTTAAGTTAATCAGAAAACTAATTCAATTATGAAAATTCCTAATTTGCATTGCTTTCACTATGGTTAGGGTCTTCATTCAAATGTTTGCTGCACACTACACGGTAAACATTGAATATGCATTTTCAATACACTTATATCCTACTCCTAGCCTCATATAGACCTTGACTGCATTTGGGTATAAGCCAATAAACTGTTGATTTTATACCCATTTATTATCGTATACATTCATTTAGACAGCGGTTATGATGACCCTCTTTTTGTGGGCACACTGGATTACTGCTGGCCATTGTGTTATTCTGATACAATGGTATACCACAGTAAACCTTTCAAAGAAAACGCTAGATTGAAGGGGTCATCAATTGCTCAGTGGTGAAGGGCTGTACACATGATAAATTTGTTTTCATTACTCTGCACTGCTTGTCATTTTAAAGTGGTATTCTGGGGGGGGGGTCCTTTAAATGCATGACATCATGATGTGTAGGGTGAGTCATACAGTCAGGGTTCTGATGGAACTCCACAGGGAGTGTGGGCTCTGACACGCCTGCTCATTAGGTAATGTTCAGGGTCTTTCTCCTCACCATGCTGGCCAGGTGTCCGGTGGGCAGATTCCCAGCTCTTGAGGGACTGGTAGCACTCCGACATCCACTGTGGGAGTTCCTAGGTGTAAAGAAGTAATTGGCTTGGTAGTTGGATTGGTGGACACCCACTGACCTTCAGTTCTCCTGGTCTGTTGTGGGGATTGCTATGGTAAGTGAATATCATTGGAAGTTTCTTAATTGGAAAGGGAAATTAAAACAATTAGGAACACTACATTTTTTCATATCACACACATTCCTGCAAACAACTCCAACACTTCTGGCTTTAAGATTTAGTATGTTCTACATAAAAAAGCAGGCAAGTAATTAGAAACTCAGCAATAGCAGCAATATGCATTTCTTCCAGTTGGATATGATTAGAAATTATAATTAAACAACAAAACGTTTTTTTCCCCCTAGTGTTATTTTTGCCTGATTAATAGACCATTTAGTTTTGAAATAATTAGGCTCCCTGCCTCCCTTTAACACTATTAAAGTTCAGAGCCCTTTGCATTAGGGTTTATTTGGCTTTCAAGTTAATAACTGGCTTGGTAGGAGATCTGCGATCTAATTTACAAATTCATCTGAAATAAATGTTGTATGAAGGTGGACCAAAATAAAAACAAAGGCAGCAAATGCTTGTTTTATGTATGCACCCTAATTAAAAATAATTAGTGTAGAACAACGTTCTAATGTGTGTGTCCCAAATATAATCAATCTCTGTTTCTGTATGCCTGCCTTTCCATACAACCTATATAGTCCTTTTGAACAGCTAGAAATGTGAACTCATTTGAAGGGCATGATTTGGGAGACATTACAGGACTGCCACCCAGGCTGTGTTGTTTTATTAACACAACATTTAAGCAGTTGCATTGAAATGGGGTGAGTTACAATATGAAAACCGTTGTGTTATTTCACAAAACGATTACCATGGATACTAAATCTATATACACTACACCAATCAGTTGGAGTTTATTTCATTTGTGTCTGTTGCCACTGTATTGTTAGTACTTGCAAGAATGTATTGTTTTCACATTTATCCAGCCATTATTAATAAAACTATTTTCAGGGTGTCACATTAATTGAATGGACGCAAAAACCCCTTTTTAAGCTTCCAGCAGGCAGGCATTTCACTTGTGTTTACTGAATAAAGATTCTTAATGATTTGTCTGCAGTAGAAAGGTTAATGTTGAATATAAATCACTGGAATGACAAATGTAATGCAAATTAATATTAGGTTAGCAGCAGCAGCAACTCCAATTACGAGAACGTTTGCTGTTCTAAACAAAGTTTGTAGGAACCAGAAGCTATAGCCACACTCACTAAATTGTATGTTTGCCTTGGTTGTTAAATGCTTAAATTGTGGAGAACTGCTAACAAAGTTGATAAAAGCTTTATTTAAATGCAATCACTTTGTTGCAAAATGACACTATTGAACTTGCAGGGTGATTTGTATTGGAAATGGAGCTGATAATAATTATGTAAACTGTAAATAAAGAAGACATTTAAAATAATAGGTTATTGTATCTTGCACGCATCTGCATAACTTCATTGTTTTAAAATACATCCATATTTAATTATTTTGTAATGATTTGAAACTTGTAATGTCCTTGTTTTACTATTGTTCAGTGTATTTATAGTTATATATGGGATTATTAGTTGTTATTAGTTGATTTAGGAATTGAATTGCCTCATTTATTGCCTTGCTCCCTAAACTTCAGTTGAAATGTGAGTACAAATGCACAGATCCGAGATGCAGCTTTGATATCTTACAGAATACATGTCAGAGATTCCCTTGCCTAACACATGAATAAATACTTACTAAATACACTGCAGTACATCCATCACAGTTGTACAGTAATAAGGTCTTAGTGATCATAAATGATGAAGGACAATGGCACTGGCTTTAGTAAGGCACATTTTACCATATTCTGTGGTGATTTTCTTTTTAATTTTAGGGGGGCAAAAGTAATTATCACACTGCATGCAATTACAGCACACTGCAAAATTAATGAAATTCATTAAAAAAGAATGAACAAATATGTCCCTTAGCTGTAAATTCTAAATTAGAGCTATCGGTATGACAAAAAAGTTGATGACCATATACAGTCGCAGACAAAAAGTATTTGGGCAGTTAACAAAAATGAGAAAAGCCCCAAAGAAAGTGATTTCTATAAAGTCTAATTGTTCTATTGAAAGGTATACATTAGAGATTCAGCTTTATAATAAAACAACAAATTATTACTAACATGCATAAAATTAAAAAATTCATTAATTGTGTTTCGTCTCATTTTTTTAACTGCCCACATACTTCTGCGACTGTATCAACAGTATGTACATATTTAGTATAGAATAACTCTACTTGATTTCTAAGTTTAAACCATAGGATTATGGACAACTTCTATTACACTGCAGAGACATACAAAATAATAATATATGTAAAAATCGAGCTTATTTTAAATATATTCCTTGCTTGGTGATGACATTTCACTAAGCTTCTTACAGACCTATTGTAAGCTACTAGTTGAGCAAGTATTAGGGACTATTTTCCTCAATAGTAGTAATGCCGAGCACTACAAGGGCTATATCATGATATCAATCCCAGCTGAAAGAAAACAGGCTCTTTAAGTATATCTATTATAGATAATTAGCATCTTTTAGCAACTCATTACTGGTAGCTCATTTTTGCACTACTTTAAAGATGTGTGTGTGTGTGTGTGTTTGTGTGAGAATAAATGGCTCTTTGTTCTTGTGCTAACACATTACCCTTCTCCAGAGAGTTGAAATGTCTTGTTTCTGAATTCTGACTTACTGTTTCTCATGCACCTCGAGCCAGGCAATGTAAAATTGTAGGTACTAACAAATAGGTTAAAGGTTGCAATGTGACATGAACAGTTCATTTATTCATTTATTTATTGGGTTGGGAACAAATATATGTGAGATTTAACATTATGAAAACCACGTAAGCAGTATATAAAGAACCTAATCACAGCAAATATCTCAGTAACATACAGTACATCCCCAGCCGCAGCTCTATATTCAGAATGAGATCACTATGAAGTAACTGACGACCATAACATATATGTACAGAATAGTATAGAAGAAGTAATGGCAATTAAATGTTTAATCTTGATAAGCGGTTCTCCAGATCTATGCAAAAAGTGTGACTTACAGATATCTCATGACAGATATTTCAATATGTATCCAGAACCTGATACTCTCAATAACGTATGGTAAATAATGTTAATGAAAAGTTTCATGACAATTGATAAGCCGTTTGTTTCCATGGTCTATCTATCGCATTGTGCCAGCGCAAAACCACAACAACCCATAAATGTTGGTAACACTATCCACCATGGAAAAAAAGCTAATTTTGTGAATTACCATCTTCTAACATTGTCATCCATCATTTTGAAGAGACCTTAAAGGAATAAAAGCTAACATTGTTCAAAATGTAACAATCGCCCTGACAACTTGTTCTCAGTCGTTGAAAATGGAACAGTTTTCAAATGAAGTTGCCGACATCAGGTTGAGGCTGCCAGGCCCCGTTAGATTAGATTTGAATTTATGAAGATTGCTTTACCTGCCGCTGCAGTGTAATCTATGCCGCTGTTGTAATTCACGTTGTCCTCATTTCGAATGCAGTGAAAGGGTGTCGTATTTTATGATGACAATGTAATCACAGATCCACATTAAAAAGTCATTATTGTTTAGAAGCCAGCTTGGTTTGGAAAACACTTACTATAAAATTCAGCAGCCATTGTAAATTACGCACAGGTTTACCCAAGAATACAAGGTGGATTGATTTAAGCTTGCAACTTATAACTTTATTGATTTCTAGAGGATTGTGTTTTCCTCAGCCATCTGCACTCACATTAAATGATTACTGACTAATCCCAGTAATTAACTCTCTGATCTTGGTTAATATTTATTTGTGTCCATTAGAACATTTTTACCGTACTTTTAGGAAAGTATGATCCGCATTTGATAAATGGGTGTTGGATTGTACTGGATCTTAGAAGGTATGAATAAATGGTACCTTGTGGGCACATAAGAATACTGTGTATAAATAATGGACGTTTGCTTCTAAAAGTTGATTCAAGGACCACTTTAGATTGTTATTAAAACATAAGAACAATTACGAATGAGAGGAAGCCATTCGGCCCATCTAAACTTAAACTAACGTTAATAAACTAACAGTCAAACTAAATTAACACAGCACTCCTACACATGTTAAAAAATGCAACAGCAATATACAAGACATGCACATTATTTAACAGAATGGTGAAGCAACTCACCAGAACGGGAAACACCAAATTGCTCGGCGACTTGTGTCTGATTCAGGTTTTTTCAAGAGCTCGAACAATTTCCAACAATTTTCACTGTTTGTTTACATGCTATTTTGTAGCGAGGAGGTGCATTCGTGGAAATCAGAATACAAAATGAGTCAATGATATGACGGAGGTTCTGGAAAGATTTATTAAACCAATTAGTGTGCCTCAAGACACTCTCGCTATGACAAGTCACTTTTGAAAAGACTGAATAAACCATTTTAATTTAACTTTGATGATGATGAATTATTAGGTTACAAAACAGTACTGTGTCCGTTGTGAATGAATCTCTATCGGTGCCAATAACATGTTTTTTTAAGCAAAGTTCCTATAGCATTTACAATGGGAAAATCACAAGGGTATTCCCTCAGGCAGTGTTCTCTTAGGAGGTGTTCCTATATGTGGAGACTACTGTATTATACAATTGCTTTTCTAATTCTTGACTTATACTCTTGCCCAAGATTCCACAACGAGTCAGTCAATAACCTGGGGTTTGGACCCATAGCTCAATCATTTACAATAATCACTAAGTCAAACTGACTTCAGATCAAGACCTTTTGGTCACTGACCTTGACATCTCAGAATGGCTATCATTCCACAATGAGTACCAGAGTGTTTTAAGAGTAAATAAAAAGTGATGTATTTAGCGCATCTGCAACCATGACGAGGACCAAATAAAATTTGACATCCTTTGTGGAGGAAAACAATGATTAAAAGCCCCAGTGATTGTAATGTGAAATAATTGAAATTGTACATTGTAAAAAATGTCTGTTTTCTCCTAGAATAAATGTAAATGTACATTGCAAGTTCCTTTGTTAGAGGAATGCATTTGTCATTATATAATCCATATCTGTTCCATTCTTTTTTTCAAATTAGTTTTCAAAGCCTATTAATAACGTATGAGAATTTCTTGCATGTTCTATTAATTTGCACAATTTCTGAACAAATCAATAATGCTGCCTTTGATAGTCGCATCATTTTCTGTATCATTGTGTGAAATTTTCTGTGTGAAGATAATATATAATATTATTGATCCAACTCACATCATTTATGCATAACTCATTATTGACATTAAAGCTGAGATAACCATCTATTGAAAAATATCATTCAAAATTTCAAATGTGCTGTCAGCTAATTACACTATTAAGGCAAGTGATAAGATTGTGCACAGCTGTGGCTGAATAGATATTGACTAGTCTGTGGCACCCTCTCTACAGATTTATTCTACTAATGCTTAGCTTGCAATTGTATTTTGTAGCATCTAAATTAAGTCTTGTTTAGTAAATTATCTGTATCATAAAAGTAGTTCATTATTCGGACCAGTCCCTGCTATAGCTATTTAAGTACATTTAAATTACGCATCACAATAGGTACATTTAAAGGAGAGATAATCTCTGAAGTCCATTATCTAGTTTCTATTCTCATACTGTATTAGCACTAACAACAGTATCACTGGCCCCCCTTTTTTTCATGTGTGAGTGCTTTTCTGTGTCTGTGGCTGTAAATAGGTAGAATAAAGAGTCCTGAAGACAAGCTGTTTGTTTATTGGCTAAAGTATGTTTTTTTTGTGGAAATAAACTGTTTAATGATAATACCGTATATATTCATACTTGACATACATTTTTATCTATTGTAAGGAACGCAATGTTATTGCAATGGGTTTACAGAGTAAGAAGAAACCTCTGGCTCCTTAACTTTATAATTAACGCAAGAACAAAGAAACATATGGACAACAGCATACAATATTACACAACTCTCTGCAAACAATTCCCAAAGGAACAAAGGCAGTGGTATATAGTATGCCTGTCAAAGAGCCAGTCAAAGAGGTAGTCTGTAAAAAGTGTTTAAACAGTTATAACATGAAAGTCAAACAAAGTCTATGTAAAGGTACCACTAAAGTTACATTATAGCAAGATCAAAAAACACCAAAATTAAATCATGGGTTTGAAGTTGTTGTTAGACAACCCGTTGCCATGTGTTGTGCATTATTTTAATATTGATTTACAGTCCAGCGGGGAATAAAGCAACCTGCAGTCCCTGATTACATGCTTCCAGTTGATATATAACTTTATTTTAATTATCTGTTAAATTGCCGTTGCAAGCTATTTTTGGGCCAAGCATATTGGGAGGTTTCTGTTGCATTGTCTAAGATTTAATCCAAGACTAACCAAATTTCATTCAAATGAAAGTCTGGAGAAAGCTTGGTCATTTTAAATAGTACCTGAATATACTTATGTAAGTCTTCTTTAATGATATAAACAGGAATGGTGCTGTATAAACACTGCTGCTTCCCCCTAGGAGTGAATACAATGAAAACAGATCTGCAATAGAGGGTGGTGTGGTCTGCCACCGTTTAGATCTTTAAAATAGATCCCTTGTCTGAAACTGAATCTAATTACAAAAAGTGTCCCAGTAATCCTAAAATATATGGAATTTTGTGCACATGTGAAATGTGGGCAGGGGTGTACGAATCCGATAGCGGAATAATTACAGTAGGCAATTGTAATCCCAAGGTCTCTATTGGCAACTATTTTATAAACCTAAATACAACTATGTTTAGCTATTTATTAAGATCATTAAATACAATACAAGTGGAAAAATGTCAGAGAAAGAATTTAAGATACCCTGGCTGGGTAGGTAGTATTGTGTTGTGTGTTATGAGCCAGTGAAAAAACAGATTAAGATACTTATACAAGGAGCACAAGGAAAATTCCTATTATCCCACCATTGTTTAACCAGATTCTGAATGCATTAGATCGCATGCACACCACAACTGTCTATTGTAGAAATAAATATACACCAGCATATTTGATTTGTGATCTAAGTAGGTTTACATCCAGGACTCCAAAAACACCTAGCCCCAGTCCCCATGACTATCTTAAACAATGTCTATCCATGTGACACGCATATTTTTTGGTTGATTTAGCATATTGTTTTAGCCATGTCTATACACCAGTCACCTAGTGTTATGGCTCTTATTATAAAGAGCTAAGAATGCTTATCTTAAAATGTGCAGCTGTTATGCAGTCTGTTTGTAGTATAATTTACAATTACAGGTTGTTTAATTAAGGATTTTTAACGCTATTTAAACTCCTTATTTAGAACTGTATTACAAATTCCCAGATACAGGCTCAGTATTCTCTATACTTTCTTACCTTAGGGCTACACGGGGGGAGGGGGGGGGGGGAGGGGGGGTTGGTGAGGTGTTCTCTTTTGAGGTTAATGGAAATAGCATCCATGTCACACTAGTTTAATTTAGAAATTTATGAAAAACATATAAAAAAGAAAAGAAAAAGAAAAAATAACTTGCTTCTTGTAAAAACTATTCTGTCCAAACACTACATTGTACCCCATATGTAATTTCTGCAGTTTCTACTGGTAAATGCATAGAAATATTTTGCAAAAAATAATAAATGTATTGTAAAGAACAGGTAAACTATTATAAGCCATAGTGAGGATAGCACAGGAAGGCATAAAATACTGTTTAAATATTTCTTTAACCTAATCTAATAAATTGTTTCCCATTCTCTAAAAATAAATAAAATATATGGTGCATATTTAAATGAAATTTATCAAATATACCCTAGCCAAAATAACCAAAAAATGTCTTAATATTTTCATGAACAAGAATTACAATTAAAAAGCAAACTAAACTTCACTTTTAAAATAAATAAATAAATAATGAAATATTCCCAACCCAGACGTGAATCCTTGTTCTACACAGTGGGTACCCAGGACACTACACCCTACGGCAACCTTCAACGAGGTCAAACTTAAACATGAGTCCGACCCTCTTAGTGATGATCAGTTTATGTGTAAATACTCCTGAAGTCACACACGCTCCCAGAGCCTTTTAAAGTTACCAAATTGATACTGTGCATAACACATGCCGACTAGAGAACAAGACAAGCTGATAAAAAAAAAAAAAAAAAAAACGTAGGTGTTACCCTTAGGGGGATAACTTAAAATCTCATTCTGTTTTTCCCAGGGAGCAAATGTTAAAGCCAGGTTACATAGTCCCTGGCCTCACTGACTGTGCATGGTATGACTAAGCCCAGTATACTGTAAGATGTCCGCTGGCAACTGAATAAGGTTGCCAAGAAGTAAATAGATGTGATAGGAAATGCAGGCAGATGACTCTTTATGTGCAAGGGAGCCGAGGCAATCTATCCCTGTCCACTAATGTTTACAAACATATTGTAAACAAGCGGCAATGAAGAGCTCATTTCTCTGGGGTAAACAGATGCGTCTCTAATACTGATTAAATGTTTTGTTCTGCCTGAGTGTCTCTCCTGTCCTATCAGTGAAAGTGGGGGAGAAGGAGAGGGAGAGGCAGTAATAACTGATACACATCACAGCACTTGAGCTGTCTCTATGTATGCAAATAAATTATTGTGATATCATCAGCCGGCCATGTAGTTTTTTCAGTCACGTATGCTGACAATGACTGTGGGGGACTTGCCCAATGGCCCAGCTACATTTGGAAAACAAAAGTAATTTTTAAAACACGGTGTAACAGGGGACTCGCTACATGTGATGGAAGGAGTACTTGAAATGAATGATTGAGTGAATGATCTGGATGACGTGGATGCTTGTTTGCTGCTTGATTGACAGGAGACGGAGACTAGAAGCTTGGGATTGGCATGCCCCACAGGCGGGCAGGTTTATTTACACAGTACAGACACCCCATGTGACACTACCAGCAATGGTAGCTCACAGGGGACATACCACCCGGTGTACAAAAGGCAAAATAAACAATGTACAATAAAAGGTGCCATGAAAACATCTCATGCTACTCTGCTTACAAATTGAGGCCCTGGCCTTGTAAATAATGTGTGTGTGGGGAATATTGGGTTGGCAGGGAGGGGGTTAAATTCCTCCCTGCCAAAATACATGTGAGAATGTGGCTGGAGCCTGAAGTAGCTAATTGATTAACTGATGATTAATTAGGCTCCAGCCACATGGCATATAAGGAAGGAAAAATCCTTTGTCGGGTGCTGGGTGCTGGGTGCTGGGTGCTGGGTGCTGGGTGCTGGGTGCTGGGTGCTGGGTGCTGGGTGCTGGGTGCTGGGTGCTGGGTGCTGGGTGCTGGGTGCTGGGATTTAAAAAATGTGTTCCATCTTATCAAGTTAATTCTGCCCTCCGCATGAATAGATGTTAGTGCATTGGCCTTTTCAAAATGTCCGCTCTAGTGCACTGATAATGTAAGGATTATTGTCCACATTGTCAAACAGGTAACACAACAATAATGATCCATGATGTGGTACAGAACAGAAAAGCCAGAGCACTTATTGTTATGTTGTTGTTTTTTTTTTGTTCGTTTTTTTTTTAAGTTGCTGTTCCTGCAGTGACAGATCTTAAACCGCAGTACACTAGAGCAGACATTTTGAAAATAAGTTTGAAACAGAGACTGTAAAGTTAAGTGTAAAAAGTTGTCAGGATGTTAACCACGAAAAGAAAAATTACAGGTATGTTATTTAAACAGTTGTAGCAACACATGGGGGCGTATAACATTATATTTTCCAGAACCCCGCTACTTACTCTTTAATGTCATCTGCATATACTGTACTCTGCAATAAATTCTACTGCAGATCTGAATGAGTGAGATAACTGCACATTACTTGTTAAATAACTGCAATAAAAATGTAGCACAAATACAGTCAAACTCCACAGTCTAACTCAACTCCACTCCACCGGCTCTGTAATGCTTACACGACACCCTGCAGGCACACCAATGCAGCTTTCTACTCTTAGTTATTATTGCATGGCATTTATTTTGCAAGCCTCAATTAAATACCAATTGCTCTGTGTGGTATCCTATATAGAGAATCACGCCTCACACATCCATTACATCACTAGCACATGCATATTACCAGTTGTATTAAAAGATTTTTGTGAAGTATCTCTTTTTTTTCCCAATACATGTATTGGGAAAAATTACTTTATTGAATAAGTGTTCTCAATTATTGTTTATTATTACCTGTGCAATATTTAATTAGGAAATAGATTGCTAATAGATTGCTCCACACTGCTGCCAATAGATGGCAGCAGTGTGGAGTAGTGGTTAGGGCTCTGGACTCTTGACCGGAGGGTTGTGGGTTCAATCCCCAGTGGGGGACACTGCTGTTGTACCCTTGAGCAAGGTACTTTACCTAGATTGCTCCAGTAAAAACCCAACTGTATAAATGGGTAATTGTATGTAAATAATGTGATACCTGTATAATGTGAAATAATGTATCATGTGATATCTTGTAACAATTGTAAGTCGCCCTGGATAAGGGCGTCTGCTAAGAAATAAAATAATAATAATAATAAATTGCTGATTGCACCTTATATTAATGTATAAAAACAAGTGAAGAACAAAAGATTTTCATAACATTCAAAGTGTATTAAAATAGACCATTTATTTAAACCTGTCTTTTGTATTGGGTGCTGTCAATGACCCTCCTTGTAAACAAGATGGTCCAGGTCAGATAGACTGCCTTGGGAAGCTAATTCCATAGAATTGTAATCTCTATTTGAATTCCAGCTGTTGCAGGTAAATGGATTAAGACTATTGATTACAGATGTGTTAACCCTCTGAATTGCAGCTTTTCTTATGCTCCAGATTATGTGTAAATCGAGGCCAAGCCTGCTCAATATTTAAAAGAAAAATCCATTCCAATCAACATAACGCCTCATGGGAAAAGCCAAAGGTCACTAAACCTAATCTCATTAAAGATGTAAAGTGTCGTTTGCATACTATTTCATGAGTAAATAAATCCAGTGAAATACGGCGTGCAGTAATTTGATTATTTCAGAGGGGCTTTTTAAAAGATGTATCAGGGCTCTTGAAAAAATGAACCGAGCTTCATGAATTGGAAATGAACCCCAGGTTATTAGGGTATTGGTGATTGAAAATGAAAAATTGTTCAGATTTTTTCATAATTATCCCCATGAAGTGGAGTTAAAGTAATTAAATTGAATATTGGGAGCGAGACTTAAAGTAATTCATTTAGAGTCCAATCAGGCGCGAGTATTTTTTTTTTTCTGATTTAAGATTTACTGTCTACTTTTAATTGTCACCGTTAATCCTAATGCAATGATGCTTATTTCCTGCAGGGACAAAAACACGACAATGGGCTACTGGATGTATTTTGAGTGCCATTGTAGGATGTTTAAAAAATATTTTGTTATAAACATAAATTGAAAAAACGCATGCTGTGCTGTATTTGAGGCTTCTACATATTTATATTGCGATTGGAAGTCTGAGGATAACCTTAATGATGTTAGCTATCATTATCAGCAGTTCTAGGTTGCACTCCAGTACTGAATTATCATTTATTATTTGTCTCTACCTGGCTTTGAACTTCTCATGAGAATCCTAAGCACAGGAACTGAACAGCTATCACTTTAACACCTACCCTACCATTAACTGCCGGAAATTAAGTTGTAAATTGTTATGCCTTGAAAGCTAATTTCTAAAAATGACTCTCTATTGGTAACTTAATGGGTATTTTCTTTGCTTCTAACAAGATATCTATCGGACAAAAAAAATTGTTTCCATGGTTATTACTGATTACTACAGGTTATTAATGCCCTAAAGTACTAAAATGTTATCAAATTAAGGCTTTATTTCTCACAGAAGAAACATTGTAAATACATGAAGCAGTCATTACAAATATTATCACTAAACAAGCAAAACAGCCTTCTGAAAATGTGTGTTAAAATTAATTTTGTAATACAATTTTACGACATTATTAATTTGAACTCCATTTTTTTTAACCATAAAACAGAAGGCTTTCAAAATGAGGATTGGAATTAGTCAGTCTCATTTGTATACTTCTGTATACTACTGTATAACGATACACACGTATTCCTCCAACAGTCAGAAACACAAAACGATAAACAAAACTAACACAGTACTCATAATATATGGACGATTATACAAGTTTACTATTACACATTTTGCATTTTCCTCCTTGGTTATACTATGCATTTACCATAGTTTACCATGATCGTTTTTTTTTTTTTGTGTGTGTGTGCTTTACCCTGCCTCTCTGGGCTTTACGGTGAGTTGACTCAGAACCTACTATATAAGGTTCTATTTACAATGTTTTGACTTGTGAGTTTGTAGTCTTTTTTTGGTAAAATACATGAATAAAATAGTTTTATATTCATTAAACTTGTTCTAGACTGCCGATTGTTTCTTTAACAATAGTCTACAGCAGTTTTGTGGTTAGGAAACATCATTATATAAATAAAAATAAAGACTTTTGAAACGACATTTTGTAAATTACTCGCCAATAGATTTGTGAATATGACCAGTAATATAGAAAAATAAGTGTTCTCATACAAGAAAAGCGAATCTCCACCCACTCCACTCCACCATAGACACACACACACACACACACACACACACACGCACACACACACACACGCACATGCACACACACACTCACACACACATCAAAATCTTCTTGAACCAAATTGGCAAAAATATCTCCAGACATTTTTGTAAAGGCCTGCTTTGCACAATGAATAGTCAATAAATTTACAAACTCAAAACCACTTATTACCAACACAAAATCTTTAAAGCCATCAGGGTTGAAAGGCTTCTAAGACTGGAGGCAATGCAGTGTTTTTAATCACAGAAGATTCAGAACTATACATTAGACGCTTATTGAGGTAAACAGCAAGGATTGTTTGGAACTTCAAAGTGAATACAGAAAGATAGACACGGCAGCCTGACGAAAGGAAGGACCGGTCAGAAACTGATAGCAAAGCGAAGTATTTATCTTTGAATTCTACTGTTGAAGTGGCTCTTTTTGTATTAAGAGGATTGTTAATATTAGTACGCCATTTGACAAATGTTTCAGAGGTAAAGACACTTGGCAAAAATATTTTGTATTCAATGGTCTAATTTCTTGTAATAAAGAAATCATTATTTTACTTACCTGTTTGTGTGGTTCCTGTACATTCATTGAGAAGGTCTGGGTGGTCAGTTCGAAATCCAAAATAACTTGTGGGCAAAGATAATTATAAAAACGTATATTTACCTGGAATTAACAGTATAGAGGACCCTGACAAGTACTCAGCAATATGTGGTATTATAGTGGTCTCATTCTACTAAGAAACTGATTTAGTGTATATTTAGTAATGAGGTAAAGCATTGTCTGCATTTGACTAACACATAAAGCCTACAAACATTTTTGCGGTTCTTGGAATCCAACTTTTTACCCCTTTCAAAAGTTAGCAGTCGTAGGCAACAATTGCTTTATAAAAGGCAGGATCCACACTGACCCCCACCTCTGCCTCTGGTCTGACGCAAACATTATTTGATTAGACTAGGTAGTCCGACATTCTCCAATTGGAAAAACAAACTGATCATGTTTTCTGAAGGTCTTTTTTGCAAAGAAATGTTTAAACTAAAGGATGCTTTACTTTTGTAATGTTTTGTGTTACAGAGTACTGAGGAAGGTTGTGTGAGAGACTGAAATGTCTACACCAGGTTTGTTTTGCATTAAGCGCTCATGCATGTTTTCCTGCACATTGTCAATATGTTAAGTATAGAAATTTCGGCAAACCAATAATGAGTAAGTCTTTGACCTCACTCTTCATTTATTAGTGTGCATGTTCATTGAGACTCATGTTTATAGTATTTTGTGGGACTCTTTTATCTATTGAGACCTACTGACTTGGATTTTTAATGCGTGCAGTAATTTTGTGATATTGTGTTACAGAACTACTAATTATCAACTAAGGTACATGCAGGAGCTCTTGGGTTTATTTGAAGTTTTGTACCGTATTGTTTTCTTTCTTCTATTTAAGCTGTTTACACAGTACTGTGATGAATGCTTTGGTAATATAAACTGAGCACCCACATGATCAAGTATCATATAGAGCTGTTTGTATGTTCGTGTTCATCTTTAGTTATTGATAATGTTATCCATGAGAATTCTTCCCAGGGGACTCTCGAGGAAAGGTTGACCTTAGGGAACTGGGAGTTTGGCTCACAATCTACCTGGCTTAGCAGTCAGTTGTTTTTTCTCTTACAGTTTATTTTCATTATTTCATCACCCTACTGTTTCCAACAGTAAACCATTTATAAATGACATTTTAGTTTAAAGTGCCTTTTCACTATATCTGTATTAGAACAACATACAGAATTTGGAGAACAACAACAGTGCACATTGGGTATCTGTGCTGATAACACTGTTGGTTTAGATTACTGCCTGGAGAAGCCTTCTCTTTGTCAATAACAGTACAAGACCACTGCAAACTGCATTCCTCATGATAATGTCTCTCTGACCCAGTGACTGAGCAGTCAACCTATTTCAAGAAACTCACTGATGTTTAAAAATGACAGGGAAGCATACCCCCCTTCTATTTGCTACTGGTATGAGCCTTCATTCCTTCAACTTGCTGTGATTGCTGTTTACCTGTTCTGTTGCCATTCCTGATGTTTCTCCCTCCTCCTCCCCTCCACCTCCACCTCCCAACCTTTTCAGCTTCTCTGAAGGCATTTCTACCTCAGCTACAGACTATGCAGCCCAGTGTTTTGTGGTTGTGGTTAACCTCTGTATGAATTTAGGTTCTGCCATGAAGAAGGAAATTAATGGAAGCTAAGTTAAATTAAGTTTGGAAAGTAGGAACTTTGTTTTATACAAATAGTTATACATGTATAGGATCGTTTACCAGCTAAAGTTTTGATACTGTGTGTACCGAATGAGTGGCCTTGGTTGTCAAAAAACAAATTGGTTTGTCTTTGTGACTTTGCTTGTTACTTATTGTTCAATATAACTGTTTCTCGATAAGTGCAGGGAAGCACGGAAAACAAGCGTAGAATCCTGTTACAATGTGGCCTGGACTGGCATGCTGTGCCACCATCCTCTGGGGAAGCATGTACAGTAACAGCCAGTGGAACTGCCAATGAACGATTGAAATACTTCAGGCAGAAATCTCCCCCTGTCCTTGAAATCCAAAGACACAAGAAAAACACTGGAGTCTGTATTGTTATTCTAAACAACAGCTTATTTTAATAATGTCCCTCTTTTTTGTAGTTTTGTCAGCAGTAGGGGGATATAATTCACCCTTGGGGGGCCTTCTGGATTAATACAGAATTAAATGGCAGTGGTATTTACAGCCATCACTGTTAAAATACATCTCCTATTAACACTAGCAATATTATCATTGGCCCCTTTTTAATTCTTTTTTTGTTCTTTTGGTAAGATCTTTTGATTATTGTACTTTTATACTACAATTTGGAGTAAGCTGATATTTCAAAGACATCTCATGTGATGTAGTTCAGACTAAGCTGCAATCAGACCATGTCCAAGGCAATTTTCATATGGTAGTGTTTCCAACTGAAAACAGACTGTACATACTCAAGTATTATGAACTTCAGATGCCTGTTGTAATGCCTGTAAATGGTATTGTTGTTGGCTCTCATTCTCGGCATGTTCCATTATCTTTTCTCATTTTGTTCCTTCAAAAGGTAGATGACCCTTCCCCGCCTAGTGCTAATAAAAATATTGAAAGGCAATATACTGTACAAGTCCCTATCTGGCAGAACAAGTATAAGGTTATGCATGTGGTGACATTTAAGATTGCGTAGGGTGACTGTGAAGTTTAGCCAATACTATCAAGTCCCAGTTATATGATATACTGGGATATTCACTGACAACAATGTAATGATATTTCTCTTTATGGTTGGCAAATCTTGTTCTTAAATGTCCCATCAAACCTTGGCTAACAGCTAAAGCACAGAGAACAAAAGAAAGGAATTAAAAACCTTAATCTTTTAGCACTGATATTTCTACCTTGGGCCAACCGAACATTTATCACTGTAATACTCCTGATGCGAAAATCATAGCCTTATAATAATAAGGTGACTTATAATCATTAAGTAACACTAGCATTTGCATTTCACATGCGTGAAGTGCTGTCTCGTGGGCAGGTGGCTTAATAGTTTGAGCTTGCAATAAGAACATTAATCCATCAAAATGACAGAATCAATCCCACGTGTATGGAAACTGTATTTTGTATTTTAAACAGAGCCTGGACAAGCAAGTAAGTGAATATTTTATGTATATATATAGACGTGCTCAAATTTGTTGGTACCCCTCCACAAAAAACGAAGAATGCACAGTTTTCTCTGAAATAACTTGAAACTGACAAAAGAAATTGGCATCCACCATTGTTTATTCCATATTTAATAGAAATCAGACTTTGCTTTTGATTTTTTATTCAACATAATATTGTAAATAATAAAACAAATGAAAATGGCATGGACAAAAATGATGGGACCCTTAACCTAATATTTTGTTGCACAACCTTTATTATTATTTTATTATTATTTGTTTATTTAGCAGACGCCTTTATCCAAGGCGACTTACAGAGACTAGGGTGTGTGAACTATGCATCAGCTGCAGAGTCACTTACAATTACGTCTCACCCGAAAGACGGAGCACAAGGAGGTTAAGTGACTTGCTCAGGGTCACACAATGAGTCAGTGGCTGAGCCGGGATTTGAACCGGGAATCTCCTGGTTACAAGCCCTTTTCTGTAACCACTGGACCACACAACCTTTAGAGGCAATCACTGCAATCAAACGTTTTCTGTAGCTCTCAATGAGACTTCTGCACCTGTTAACAGGTAGTTTGGCCCACTCTTCCTGAGCAAACTGCTCCAGCTGTCTCAGGTTTGATGGGTGCCTTCTCCAGACTGCAAGTTTCAGCTCTTTCCATAGATGTTCGATAGG
Organism: Acipenser ruthenus; assembly: GCF_902713425.1. Classification (NCBI taxonomy): domain Eukaryota; kingdom Metazoa; phylum Chordata; class Actinopteri; order Acipenseriformes; family Acipenseridae; genus Acipenser; species Acipenser ruthenus. Next base: position 20,186,446 of record NC_081206.1, read on the forward strand.
ATTCAGATCAGGACTCATAGAAGGCCACTTCAGAATAGTCCAATGTTTTGTTCTTATCCATTCTTGGGTGCTTTTAGCTGTGTGTTTTGGGTCATTATCCTGTTGGAGGACCCATGACCTGCGACTGAGACAGAGCTTTCTGACACTGGGCAGTACGTTTTGCTCCAGAATGCCTTGATAGTCTTGAGATTTCATTGTGCCCTGCACAGATTCAAGGCACCCTGTGCCAGGCACAGCAAAGCAGCCCCAAAACATAACCGAGCCTCCTCCATGTTTCACTGTAGGTATGGTGTTCTTTTCTTTGAAAGCTTCATTTTTTCGTCTGTGAACATAGAGCTGATGTGACTTGCCAAAAAGCTCCAGTTTTGACTCATCTGTCCAAAGGACATTCTCCCAGAAGGATTGTGGCTTGTCAATATGCATTTTAGCAAATTCCAGTCTGGCTTTTTTATGTTTTTCTGTCAAAAGTGGAGTCCTCCTGGGTCTTCTTCCATGGAGCCCACTTTCGCTCAAAAAGCGACGGATGGTGCGATCAGAAACTGACGTACCTTCACCTTGGAGTTCAGCTTGTATCTCTTTGGCAGTTATCCTTGGTTCTTTTTCTACCATTCGCACTATCCTTCTGTTCACTCTGGGGTCGGTTTTCCTCTTGCGGCCACGCCCAGGGAGGTTGGCTACAGTTTCATGGACCTTAAACTTCTTAATAATATTTGCAACTGTTGTCACAGGAACATCAAGCTGCTTGGAGATTGTCTTGTAGCCTTTACCTTTACCATGCTTGTCTATTATTTTCTTTCTGATCTCCTCAGACAACTCTCTCCTTTGCTTTCTCTGGTCCATGTTCAGTGTGGTGCACACAATGATACCAAACAGCACAGTGACTACTTTTCTCCATTTAAATCGGCTGAATGACTGATTACAAGATTGGAGACATGTGTGATACTAATTAAAGAAACTAATTAGTTTGAAATATCACTATAATCCAATTATTTATTATCTTTTCTAAGGGGTACCAACAAATGTGTCCAGGCCATTTTAGAATATCTTTGTAGAATAAGCAATAATTCATCTCTTTTCACAGCTTCTTTGCTTTATTCTATGACATACCAAAGGCATGCAAGTATACATGATAAAATAGCTTTTAATTTCATCACTTTTCAGGAGGAATGAAGCATTATTTCAATGAGCTGTAAGGGTACCAACAAATTTGAGCACGTCTGTATAACATAATGCAACAGTAATTTCATTATAGAGGTTAATACCAGCCATTGGGACCTGAGGGGGGGAGAAAACAAGCACACATACCAGTGGCCATGATCAAATGCCATTACAGTAATAGCAGTTAGCAAAAGGAAGGGAAAATATTTAGCCTATCAATGGCTGCATTACATCATCCAGAGTGAGGCAGGGAATGAGAGAATGGAAAGTACTGGAATGCCATATGTACCTTTTACAAGACTATAAACTACTTATTGGCGTGTTGACTAAGTTCCAGATTTATGTGCTGTGCTTAAATTATACATACCTATGTGTACTGTGTCAAGTAGAGATTCCATTAAGAAAAGAAAAACGTGAAATTATACCTTGTAAAGTTCCATTGCTTTTTCTAATCTCCTAATCAGCCTGCCGTTACTCTCTCTGAAGCTACTGGTAATCCCATCACAGGGCCAGAATGGCACGCTCTTGTTCTGGCTGATGTATTTTCAGCAGAATGGAATAGACTTGGGAAAATATAGATTTAATCAGGAGATATGCATGCCATTGATTTTCTTTTTTTCTTATTACATTTTGAATGAGATTTCTATTGATTTGATAAACGCCACAAAAACTGCAGTACGAAGCAATGCATTGCATTTAGTTATCCCTTCTGAGCCTTATCCATCTGAAATTCCTTCTTACCAATTCTGTTGGTTCCTCCATTTCAAAGGAGATGGTATATGAAACAAGTCCTGACTGTTTTCCTTCGTAATGAGTAAAGCGTCAAACTCTGCATTGTTTGAAAAATAAATGTTATACAAGAAGACCAACATGTTACAGTACATCTGTATGTTACAGTATTTGCAAATGTTGTGTCAGTTTGATCTCAGTTACAGTAGTTATCATGTTTTTATGTGACATGCAGGGCTAAAGCCCCACCAGAATTTAATTCACTTAAGGCTGGATTTTTTCTACCTATAACTTGCTGGGAAAAGGCACAGCCAGATTACATCAACCACCTAGTAGTGGGTATCCCAGAATTTCCCCCCAAAATAATCTGAGATTTACCTGGCTGGGTATAGGTTTATCCAATTATCCCCCTTAATTCCCTATACAGATTTTAACCTGGTATCAGAGGTCAAGGCCTGTGTCCCCAGGAAGGGTATTTTACTGGGAATATTTAGATGAAATCCATAGTCAGTTATTGTTTAGTGAATGTAGGGCTAACAAAAAGTCTTCAGCACTTTGACAACAGCTCAAGGTGGGCAGCTTCATGTGGCTTTGTAGCCCCAGCCACAACACCTCAGCATGAGCTTTTCAGCACCATTTTAGTAATATGATCTTCCATCACATGCCTTCTACTTACTAGAAAGCCATTTCTGTGACTCCCATGAACACAATCTAGTTTTATTATTGTTGAAATTTTTTCTCCACGGTGAAAGTCATCTCGTCATAACTGCTTGGCCCCCAAGCATGTTTCACTTCATACTCAAAAAGCCATTTCAAAGTAATGGAAATTTTACAATTCTTCTCCTTTTCTATTTTGATGGTGAATTTAAAGCCCATTAAATTGAAGGATTCACAGTGCAAGGAGGCAGAGGTCCTTGGTTTATCTGGAAAGCCAGGTGTTATGCACTCCTAAGGGGAGGAAAGAACGAGCCTGTCTGGTTCCGTTCACTTCAGTATTGAATCCATTATCTCCAGAACAAAAACTGTATCAAAGCCCATACAAAATAAATAACCGTGACTGTACAGAAAGAAGTAATTACACTAGAAACAGGATTGAGTCAGAAATGCTTTTTAGATCCAGACATCCTAATACTACTGCAATATAATATATATATATATATATATATATATATATATATATATATATATATATATATATATATATATATATATATATATATCAATGAATAGCTTCCCACCACATAGCTAGAACTTGTACTCATCAATTCAGGAGTACTAAGACAAATGTAACATGTAAATTATATGTATGAAATCAAGTACTATTGAACTGAAAAGACACCATTCAGTTTGGATCCAGGACCATGAAAATCATTACTAGTTTAGGCTTCAATTTAGGGAACACTTGAACAAGAATTTCAACATTGTAAAAAATTAATAATAAATAAGCTGCCCAGTCCAGTCACCCTGTATGTGCTGAAAATGCAAATAAATTGACATGTAGGGGTCACGATTGTTTTGATCTGTGGACCTTTTTATTATTTGTGCTATCCGTTGATTGACTTTACCTGTAATCAAATGGTGTAAACAGAAGCTGCAAAATAATTGACAACCAAGCTGTAAAAATAAAAGCTTAACAGTATGAAGCTCTAGGGCTCAGTAATCCTTTGTAATGTTTTCCTTTATCTGTGCTCTAAAGGCAGTGGTGTCACTGCAGGAATCCACAACATTCATTCCTTCTGAGTGAACATTTGTGCAGATTTCTATAGAGGGGTACAAACAATAGGTGACCACTGAATTGACAAAAAAAAAAAAAAAATCATATATCGTTGGTGCCTTATTTCTGCAATTCAGACATGAGCTCTTTAACAAATTAATTACTCTGAATCAACACTCCTCATAGAGGGCCCAGAAATCTCAATTAATGGCACGGTCTACTGAGGAGGAAGGTGGTGGCAGGCCCTTTGAAGTCGCATTGAAAATGTATTTGATTTTTCAAGCAAGGCGGTGGGGTACTAAACTGGAAGCACTCGCTCGGGGGTTCAAGGGCAATGCCCCCTGCTGTAGAACACTACAACACAGGTTGCGCATAAGGCTCACCTGCACAAACAATAGTACGTGTATTTATCATATTTGTTATCCATACTAAACTTGCTTATTTGTCTACAATACATGTGATAAAAAGCTATTGTCAGAGCTCAAGCAAATTAGTTGATCCAAGATACAGGGGTTGAAAAAAAAACAAAAAAACAATAGTAGACCATTTATTTTAATGGGCTATTCCAGATATGAAATCTCCTCATTAGGCATATCTGACTGTTGATAGTGTGGAAAATAGACTTATTGTAAATGCTGATGCTTCAATTAATATCCAAGACTGACAAAATCTTGATGTTTCATGAAAAACAGCAGTTTTAGTTATCATTGGCAATTTAAACACCTTGTAGAATACAATTGAACAGGAGTTGTCCGTCGACAGTGTCAAGGCAGATCTATCTATTTTTTTTTGTCTAACCCCTGTAGCTATTTCTACAAAATTAAAAGGTGGGAAAATGTTTGATCTTGAGTCAAGTAAAAGAGCTGATGAAATAGGTCCATGACAATCCATTCTGAAGAGAATGAAGAAGACAGGGAGAAACATGGAGCATGAGATGGTTGCCTTTATGGCTGCAATAAAAAAAACAGCAAGGTGATCGTCTTGTGGCACTTTATTAGATACGTTTTATCTGTCACTGCCTGAGTGCATTGAGGCTGTAACTGGAATTAACGACTCAAAAATGAATGTTCGAGTATCTCTTTTTAGGTTCTGACACAGTTGTTCGAGAAATTATCCTGACAGTCAAGTTAATGTGTCTTGGTATTGGACATTAACGATGTGACGATAAAATACAGGAAATTACTTTTTTTTTTTTTTTGTTATGCTGTTTCGGTGACCATGACAACAGTGGTTGCTGATCTTTATCCTAAAAATCTTCTACAGCCTGGGCCCCCTGACTGGTGTATTGCAAGGTTAAGAGGTAAGGATTATCTTAAATGCTTTATTTTTGTCCTCTAAAGGTTAGACGAGTGGCCTGTGACTCAGCTGTTGTTTCCACTCAAGATTTTCTTTATCCACGTCAAATTGAACCAGATTACATTTCTATAGCCACAGTGCTTAAAGATAATGGCCATACTTCGGGATGAGAATGCACTGTGGTTAAAGATCTTGCCTGCAGTTGGCTTGGGTGTCATTCTCCTTGATAATGGGGAGGAGATTAACCATTACCTGGTCATGGCAGGAAAAAAAATAAAACATGAGACATCTGACGATATCAATAACAATCCATAAATAGGTATGAACAATAACAGGCTGCAACAGTTCTCTTACCACTTGTTTACAGGACCAAAGGCTAATATCTTAAAGGGGTTATAGCTAATATTTTACCTAAAGTGCACTTTCGTTCGCTATGTAAACCATAGGGCTGTGCAAACACTGAGATTTTCTGAGTAATTCCCTTTAACATGTTTTGTGTTTGTAGGTATCAAATGAAGCCTATTACAAATGTGTTCATTTCACAACAAGAAACGCTGCAGTTACCTCTTCTACACAATTAAGTAACAACCGATGGCAATTAAGTTGGAATTGGAATCTAATTTTCCTTTCACCTCGAGTTGCAGTCATTTCTACTGCCATACCACAGGTGAGGTCATAAACTGACACAAAACATGTAGTGAAACTAGCACATGCTACTGATTTATCACACACATACACACACACACACACACACAAACACACACACACACACACACAACCTTTCCTTAGTTCTGCCTTAGAGCTACCTGTTTTGTATATTGGGAGGTGTATTTGCTTGTAAGATTTAATCAGAGATTAAATAGCAGCGGTGTTGCTTACATTGAGAGAAGGACGTGCTTCTATGTAAATGAGCAAAACATCAGGAAGTGAAATCAAAATGATTTTTATATCAAACTGATTGGTTTGATCACATTTTGTATTAAATCACACTGCCAGACTGTTATTGACTGATACTCAGTAAATGTGTAGATGAGGGAAAACTTTGTTTTGTATTGTATATAATTAACACATTTTTAAGAGGTTTTGTTCAATTTTAATGACCACCTAATAACTTAAAACATACTAAAGGGAATTCCTAGGAAAATCAGTGCAAATTAACAGTCCTGCCATTTTTTCTTAACAATTTCTCATTTCCTATGCTTTCCTTTGAAATTCATGCTAAGGGTTCCACGGAGCCGCTGCCAGAAAAATCCCTTTGAACAATTACATTTTTTCTGTACTACTAAGATCCGAACAATATGGTGTCAGAATGTGCTCCACTTGGAATTTGCATGGTGTGTTCCAGGCAGTACACCAGATCTGCATAGAGACCCCAATCTGTGATGTCACAACATAATTTAAGGGAGTGAAAGAGTGAATGGCATCAATATAGATATTGTATTGGCATTATTCAACCCATTCTCATACATCTTTCCATTTAATTAAAGAAACTGGAAATTAATTTTGTAAAATGACTCCTACCCTCTTGTTTTGGGAATCAACTAGAGTCTTTATCTTGATTGTGTTTGTTGAATAAAGTCTTGTTCAATGATTCATTTTTTTCTAAGCAATAAACAAAGAGCAGGTGTGCAGTAGTACGGAGACAGGCTATATCTCAGGAATGTTATGAGGCACAAGGCTGAGTGTCTTCAAATGCCTGAAGAGGCTTCTCTCAATACAGCTGCACATCTTCACTGTTTCCTCAAGCTTATGAAATGAGTCTAACAAGATCGGGATCTGTGTGGTGGGACAGAAACAATTGTATGGGTTGGAGCTCTGTTCAGCCAATCAGTGCAATTTGAGGTAATTTAATCACAATATATATATTAAAGGTAACAAAAATGAATTGACTGAAGCCAAGAGAAGGACATTTTGAAAAAAAAGAAAATCATCAAATTCACCTTTTCATCTGATTTGATTTTCCCTTCAAAAAAATGCTCTTTAAGCAGTCTCTGGATGTATTTCCCTGGAGAGACCCCTTCCAGTTCCTCTGATCATATTTCAGGGCCTTTTGCAATTGCATGTTTCACTGATTCACACTAAGCTTGCCCTTCCTTTTGCATCAGTCAGTCAACAATAAGGCACAGGACAGCCCACATCTAATGAACTGTTAAACCCCAGGGTAAACCAGCTGAATAATTTCCTTTGCAAGTTCACTTCTTATTTTGTTTCCAAAGTTACTGCTTCTGGACCTTTTTAAAGGGGTTGGTATGTAGAGGCTGATTTAGGACCTATGGGAGCAGCTCTGGGTCTGTATTCTGGCTCAGGCAATCACAATTCACTGCAAGAAACTCATATCCACTCAGAATCTGTGTTGGAAAAATGTATTTGCAATTATATAGAGCCTTTTTTCTATCCCTTTCCTCAGGAGCCAATTATTCTTCACATAAAATGAAGAGGATATCATAGAGTAAGTTGATTCTGGCAGCATTTAAGACTGCTGGGAAATATAGAAAGAATTTTGAAAACAGAGAGTTCAAGGAGGGCGTCAACTGCATATTGCACATTTTTCTACATAATTGGTTCATCACAAGGAAGATTCACAGGGGATTCCACTGGGAATGTCACATTGGTGGTGGCACTCCTGAGGATTAGGATGGCAAAATTGTCAAGGACTGAGTCACCTCACCTCGCAACAGCAACCCCTACTGGCCAGGCACCCATTGAGCTCGATCGTACACCTTCAGGGCTGGCCTTTGTCCTCCAAGGGCCAGGCATTTTCTGTTGCACTCCTGGTTGTAAAGAGACAATTGTCTTGGTGGTGGGATCAGAGGATAGCCACAGACCTTCAGTTCTCCTGAACAATTGTAGGGATTTAAATAATTGGACATTCTCAATTGGGGAGAAAAACAGGAGTAAAAAAAGCAACAACAGGGTATTCCTTCTCTATCTTTAACTCTGGAAAAATAACATTTTTTTATTACTTTGTGCATTACATGTATGTGTAAAAGGGGTTGTAAACTGCAAATACATTGTATTGACCTATATAGAGTTAAATGAAGTATTAGGGAACAGGAGCTTGAACAGGGAGATGAGTTGCTACCTGGTATGAATATGTAAGGTTACTTACTAAAGAATCTCAAAATGCATAGCAAATACTGTGTGCTGATAAGTGTTCTGTTGAGTTAAGGACCCCAAAATGGTTAGAAAATGTGGGGAATACCCCAGGCAACAGTATAACACATAGTTTAACTCGTTTTAGTGCAGCATTTTGTTTTATTGCCGAAGTATGTGCCAAAAAGAACATAAATTACAGCAGCATACACATTTTCATCCCTATTAAACAAGTTATTCGTTACATTTTATGGAAATGTATATTTACAATTTACAATTGTTACAAGATATCACTTTTTTTTATATACCCATTTATACAGTTGGGTTTTTAGTGGAGCAATCTAGGTAAAGTACCTTGCTCAAGGGAACAGCAGCAGTGTCCCCCACCTGGGATTGAACCCACGACCCTCCGGTCGAGAGTCCAGAGCCCTAACCACTACTCCACACTGCTGTCCCATATAAAGAATCCTTGGTAATATATATATATAAAAACAAACAAAAAAAAACTTGAGATTCAGTCGTAATAGTTAGTTTCGTTGCGTGCTACTATAAATCGCAATCGATTATCGACTATATTTTCCTCTTAGACCTGTTGGCGTAGGTAACTTATCAGTGGCTAATGCACACAGTGAATCATTAGCTGTCCTGGGTCAAAAGCCAAAGATATCCTGACTCTTACTGCAGCTGTTTACTTGAAGAACTTTACCATTCTGTCTCTGTAGGAGCAATTAAATAAACTACATACCCACAAATCTTAAACCAATCAAATTGAACAGTATAGTTAGCAAACTCGGAGTGACTCAAGTTACTCGAGTACCGTGGGGTAAATCGACTGTTAGACTGGCCAAAGAAGAAAGAAATCTTAGAAGGAAATTACCACATGGGCCAGGATAAGCATCTTGGTAACTCAGATGTTGCTGTGGAGTAGATGAGTGCTGTAAGCTGTATTGGAAGATCAGCATGCAGAGTACAGTTCTGTCAAGCAGTACCTAGATAAGATAGAAATTGTGCAGAACAGATTTGTGTCATATTGAACATAGTCCACTTGGCTCTGCATTGATACCCCCAAATCACTTTATTTTCTGTAGATTAACTGTATGTGTGAGTTGTTATTGTATCAATGCACAGGAAATAAAAGAAAATCCATGAACATTCTTTGAAAATGCTATCCCTCCATGTTGATCAGTTCAAACCACTGCTATCAAGTTCAGCACGAGATCATCCTGATTACAAAATGAGCATGTGATTCGAAACAAGAGCCTTTAATACACTATAGTACAGTAGGGTAACTGTCTGGCATTTGTACAAGATTCTGAGCACATTGTTCCAGATAGTAAAACGTGACTCTTTTAACATTTTTAAATTTCATTTAATTGTATTAGAGCATTATATAATTAGTTCTTACTGCTTGAAAATGAAAGCAATAACCTTGAATTAAGGTGCATTAAGTCTGTAGGAATGTGAACGAATTTCATTTGCTTGCTTAATTTCGTGAACAAATGAAATGTTTGTTTAATCAAAGGGTTTTCTTTTTTGAACTGCACATAATTAAGCTGCTTTCAAGAATTAGTGTTTGAGCTAGTCCACAAAGTAAATAACTTTTTATTTCACCTGCTTTTATTGGAAGTCTAGTAAAACAGCTAAGCATTGACGTAAAAAAAGGTAATTGATGTCCAAAGCAGTTTCAGTCTAGGTCAGAAAATCTCAAACAAAGAAACACAGGGAACAAAAAGAGGTTGTACTTGGTATTTTTAAATGATTCCCTCTATACTTCTACTGTACCAGTAAAGTAGCAGTCACTGTCAAAGACATAGATGTGATAAATCTTACCTGTCTTGCACTTCCATTTGCCATGTAGGTCTGACGTGCAGTTTTGAAAGCAGTCGATTTTATAGCAAACATATATTTTCATTTTAAAATAATATCTGATACCGTACTAGATTAAAGAAAGTCATGTTTACATGTGGTCTACCATCTCCCAGTTCATTGCTCCTGGACAGTGAAATTTTCCCCACTTTTGCTGTCTTTCCACTGCTGATATGAAATAACAAAAGAAGTGTACGAGTTACAGACTACCTGAAAGCAAGGCATGACACTGACAGCGTTTACATGAACAAAACATGACAGTTTTCCTCACTATGTCTTTGCCGTACTTTTCAGGAAATGCGTTGCTATGCTGCCTAGTAATTAGGAAAAGAACGACTCTGAATATTGTGAGGAGAGCGTCATGTGTTGTCATGAAGATTTAAAAATATTAACAAGAGAAAATAATTAACTTGTTGTCTCGCATATTCCGAATTATCACGCATTACTTGTTTGTGTCTCATTACCTTTCCAACACGCACACGCACGCGCACACACACACACACACACACACACAAAGGCACAGAAAATAAAACTTTTACTAAGTACAAGTTTTACTTCTACTAAGTACACGTTTTACTACTTAACATCTAAACGTTTTATTTAATTAAAGTAGTCTATAGTTGTATGTGGAAAATGTGGGAACATGGTATGATCCTTAGGCCTATATGAATATAAGATTGAGAACAGGGGGATATGTAAAAATACATATGAGGTTCCTGAGCAGCTTCATGCACTGGCAGTTCTATAGGCGTACCAGACTGGGCATCCTAATGTTCCTGTACACATCGGCCAGTCCCTATACCCTGCTTCTGCTCTGAGAAGCCAGTGACTGCTGGTCTGCAGCTGCGGTAGAAGTGCCAGGCACAGAATCCGCTAAACACACACACATTATAATGAAACATGGATGTCTTGTAATATTATAAACATTCAAACAAAAGTCTTTATTTAAAGCGACACAGTACATTTATGTTGTTTGTTAACTATATCCATTACTTACTGCACAATATGCCAATTGATGCTAACAATTCATTCCAGTTGTGTGAGGTGGAAGAAGAGGTGGAGCTCTGCTGTTCCTGGGACATCTTAAAAGAATATATAAAGAAAATATGACTGCTACTACGACTACTACTACTACTAAGCCTTTTGTTTTGACAATTTAATTTACAGACCTTTTTTCTGTTTTTTTCTTTAAATTAGTTAAATGGTCATCTTTTTTAACATCCTCTTTTTAGCTTTGCTGAGGAATAACGTGAGATTCCGCCAGTTAAACGGGATCTTGACTGCGGAAATCTCGTGAGACACAAGCATGATTCCTGCTCCAGTTTACATGGGTTTTTACAGCTATTTTTATCGTGAGAAAGCGATTGACCCTGCCCTTAAATTCGCCCTGATCAAAGGACATTCTTTTGCTGTTTCAAATATATTTGCGTGACAACGTCACACAGTCATGACTGTAAAGTTGATTTTCATGTGCATGTAAACCCAGCCACTGAGAGCTTACTTAACCACATTTGTACTACTGATATAGCTGGTAACTTCAGAATCAGGCCCTGCCTCTGTCTTTATATGTATATGTTAAGATTTCAACCAACCACTAAAGAATTGTAGCGAATCTTTGTGGCAAATGCTAATTTGTATTGAATAATGCAGTAAGTAAGGCAAGTGCCATCCAAGACTTAATATTCCCTGCAGGGGATGAAACCCACAGCGACAGGGATATAATGGAGGCAGTCTTATGTAAGTATGTACATATGAAGGTACATGGCAGTATCAGATTGTGGGGATAGTTGGAAGTGTCGCTCTCTCTGTACATCTATCCATCTGAATGTAACACTTATATTTTTACATGTATCTTGAGAATACAAGAAGTTATTCCAAGTACTGTAAATCAGTGATTTTATATATACTTTACAATAAGACTAACACCTCATTTTCGTACCTAATGTCATCTTGGTCTTAAATACAAATTTCCATTTCATTTCAATTTCTTATTCTTAATAGGATATTGTTAAATATGGCAGAGGGAACATTTCTATCTTACAGACCCTTGTCCTTTGTAAAAGAGTGTGTGTTATACATTATGGTACACCCCATTTGGCAAAACCCATCTTGTACTGTGTCCACAAGTGAGATCCATGCTGACACCAATTGAGAGTCAAGGGAAATGCATTTGATGGCTTTGTGGACAACACTGTCAGCTTTGTAACATAGCATGGTTCACTATCCAATAAAGGGTTAATGTCCTGAGGCACAGGATTGAGGTTTTCATGCAGACAGACAGTTCATATTTGCTATAAAATGGGTTATTTCTAATAACATTGGCCTTGGTGCACGATGGAGAATCGTCCTGCTGAGCCTCTATATTACATGCGGTAGAAGCAGAAATTTTACTTTGCAAGCTAGCGATCCAAGACTATTTAAAATTGTCTGTATTGCCTATAGTTTCAAAGTCATTCAAAATCAAAGAACTGTACCCTTTCACTTCTGCAGAACCATTGAAGTGGCCAGATCTTTCATCTTGTGGTTCAACTTTAATAACAGTTCATAATAACGGTAGGTATTGACTGGAATCTTTGTTCTGCGACTCTCAAATTGACTTTGATATTCTAGTGTGAAGAGCCCTTTGATTTAGTTACCTCCAAGATTAGTAAGTGACAACAATGTGCATTTGTTTGAGAATTCGAAGCACAGAGATGGCTGTTGACAAAAGCAGACAGATGACCCAACTGAGCTTTGCCATTACATAGAATCTCCAGGGGTTTACATTATGAACATTTGAATCATTCTTCTAAATTGTGTTTTTTTCATAAAATATATATCATAACCACTATCTGCAGCATTTCGTTTTATTTCACAGCTGTCCAACAAATTAGCAGGGCAGGAGAAAGCCCTGCACATATTAGAGGGGGCAGGGCAAAGCCCTGCATGTAAATAAATGTGTTGTGTTTGTTTAGCACGGGTGAATGTATTGTTATGATTTCAAATGTATAGTTTTGGTTATTTAAACAGGTGATTTAATGTATTGTATGTTTTGAATGGATGTTGTGTTATTTAAAAATACGATGTTTTCTTTGTTATTGTTTGGTTTGGATGTGGTCTGGCAGATGAGATGGTATCTGCCAGACATCTCGTGAGAATGTGGCTGGTGCTGTTTATTGAATTATTGTTTAAGTGTTTGTAATTATTTGTTAAAGTATATATAAACCTGTATATTTGTGTGTTCGGGAGTAAAAACAAAACAAAACAAAACAAAACAATTGCTGGAAGCCCCAGCACCATAATTGTTTATTTGGGGTTATTTTGTGGGCGAGATTTTTTTTTGGTCCAACCTTTTTTTTTTTTTGCTCTGTGAGCGTTGTTTTTTTTTAAATATTGTATTTATTTTTTGTTTAATAAAAACAGCACAACCGTGCTTTCACCCTGTTTGTGGTTTCATTTCATTTCCCTGGTCAGACGTCATCCACCAGCCATCACTGTCACAATATATAACACTACATGAACAAAGAAGCTCCCTTGACATGCTCAAAGTAACTTACTATCTTTAGAGCAGATCAAAGGAACTTCTCCTTTAGTCTACATTCATTCTTTATCAGCCACAAATAAACTTGATTGCTCTTTGTAATTCAATAATGAAAGGTATATAGGTTGTAAAATATGGTATATTTGTTGTAAGCACTTGTGCAAAGTGACAGTGAGGATTCAACATGAACAAAACATGTGAAATAAAAACAAGTACATCTTTCATCCTGTTATTTGTTCTGGGGAAACATTTTCAAAGGAATAATTTTGGGGGTTACTCCATGGAAATCCACATGTCTTGTACATTATCCTCCCAATTAATTGTAAATACTCCAATATAGCAGTGCATTTCTTATAATAATTCATAAACATATTGTGAAGATACACACTTTCAAAACATGTCGATTTGTCTCACTAGGGATGCACAGAAATTATTCAAAGACAATGGCAGTTTATATTAAAATACCAAAAACTGGAACACCTACTTGAAGGTCTAAAGGCTCTTAAATGTATCCTATATGCTATTTCATTTATTTGTGTCAAACTATTGCTTCAGTATTTCTTAACAGGACATTCAACAAAACATACCACTACAAACATTTAAAATCACGTGCCTCTCTAGTAGTCTGTTCAATTAATCCAAACTCAGTTGAGTTCACATCGCCCTAGTGCTGCTGAAAGGTGCATTTTTGTAAAGCTAGAACTCTAATACAGTACCTTAACTTACAAAAAGTTTACCAAACCTCACTAGAAATACAAATGATTAAATGAATATGATTTGAATATACTCCTTATGTGTTTTATTTGCAAGATGTATTATCTTAAAAGGCATGCCAAAGAGACCACCAGTTTGATGTGAAGGGACCACATCCTTTAGTATTTTCAAAACAATAGTCAAAGCACAAATAAAAAGCAGCACAACTGTTAAACCACACAGCTGCTGTCTCCACCAGGAACCCTCCTCTTTAAATTTTACAAATGTGATTATTAATTATCTGCAATTCTTTTCTTTAAGGGCAGAATATTTACAAGTGGCTTGGCAACAATAAAATCAAAGGGCTTCTGTTTTATTGGCCTACTGGGTTATTCTAAGCATCAGCAAAGACTTGCTGGTAGGTTGTTCTTATTGATTCCCTGCCACCACATAAAAGTGCAGCTTTGGCCTACGGCACTATAAATCTCGATAGCAGGGTAACAAAAATCCAAGCTCAGGAGCCATGTGGCAGCTAGTGCAGATGGTAGATGAAAAAAAGATAAAACATGATCAATAAATCTCTTTTTTTATCAGCACCAAGAAAGAGTACCAAGGAAAGGCTACTGCAAGTGAGCAGCTTGCACGTCTAATTAACTGAGAGTTTCTATTGAAAATAAACTACTTTTTCAATAAAGTGCTTACAGAGCAGACCAGGTAATGATCCTGGAATGTGGCCCAACAATTAAAGCACTGCATTTGGCAGCCCTTCCCATATGAAATCCACTGAAGTGAAAAACGCATTAGGATGCAGTGCAACTACAGAGACTGCATTTAGAAATGACCATTTATTAACGTTCTAGTTTAAATACACTTCAAACTGACATTTTAAATCACAACAGGAAAAAGCTTGTCTTTACTAGAACATAATTTTACCTGTACAGTACTCATTTTTCACAAAATCAAGAAATACTAAGAGAAGTGAATTAGTAAAGGGCCCTTATATAATAAAGTACAGTACAATTTACTATCAACAATGCCTAACCGTGAATTAACCAGTCATAAAATAATGAGGAAGCACTGTAGTTATACTGTAGTATAATATTCTCCCTTCCATTCACTTCCAAAAAGAACAACAGTTGGGGTATCTGGCTATGAAATGACTGCTCTGCTCATAACTCACAGAGGCGCTAGATAGAACCTGTAATGTTTGATTTTCATATGAACTCTAAATCCGCTTCTTGCTTACCATTTAAGCAGCACTATAAACAAGGTAAACATATATTTGTAACCTGTATGAACCAGTAGGAAGCAAGCAAATATTTGACCCAGTTTCTATTGCTCATTAACCCAATCGTGTATTTTACCCCCCATTTTGAAATGCCTAATTTGAACGACACATCACCACTGCACCCATGTACAGCCTCTATTACTATTTTCACAAGGCAAATCTAAGCAGCAGATGTTGCCAAGGCACTGGACTCTGAAGATGATTTTTCAGCCTGTCTGAGCGAACTGGCTTGGTGACATGAACGCAGCGCTCCTATAGGCTGTGAGCTACAGTATGATTGCTAACAGCTTGACCGCGATTTAAACCACCAAGCTCCAAGTTACATGACTCACCCCACGTGCAATTAGGGAACTACAGGTAGTATTATATTTCTGCCTAACTAATTGAAAAATCTGTTTTTTAAACCTTTTTTTAATGTAACTACATGCTGCACTAACACTTACACTAAACCGGTTTGCTGTCTCTTCCCTTGTCAGTCAAAAGCCCTGCGAGCCACTCTGTGCTGCCCCCACATATGTTCTTGCACAATGGAAGCTCTGCTTATAAAAGTGATGCAAGGATTTCTGTTTCTCAAAAAGTGTATATAGACAATATATAATATAATATATGTACACCAGTATATAATTCACTGCAGAGCAGGGAAACATGGAACCAAATAATGAGCAACACTAATGGTGGTGTAAAATATATATATATATATATATATATATATATATATATGCCATAAGGAATATTTATCTCTACACTAAATCTTTTGGATATTCATTTGATTCTCACTGTTTCTTTCCAACTGGCTTGGAGTGCTTCTAAATTATGTGTAATCCTGACAGACTGACACTCTCAGAGTCCTTATCGCTACTCTTGTGTAATCACAGCTATCTCTATCCTCTTTCTAAACCTACAGCCAAGGTCCCCTGAGATGACAGTATTACACAGTACATTATTTGAGTAATTTTTTTTTTTTTTTAAGGCTGCTGTCTATACTAAAGTGAAGATAACAGCTTTTAAAAGTGTTCTTGGAGGTGCTTGAATGTGAAAGAAAAATCTGAGAAGTGATAAAAGCAGTAAAAATAAGAAGGTATCGGTCACTTTAATGTATATGCTTCATGCAACTAGAATTCTTGATGGCCTGACAGATTTTGAATTTTGTGCAACAAAACTTTCCCTTTGCTATACAAGCACACAATCTGCACTGCGTGTCTGTTAATTTATAGGAAATGAAAAATAAACCCATTGCTTGTAGAATGTGTGTAGCTTCATTATCCTGGGATTATAACAAGATCCAGAACAACAGTTTACATGCAGCCCACTCCATTGCCAGCTTCTGACAGCAGTTGTGTCGAGCAGATGCTGTTTTTGGTGCAGCCATCCAGGCAGGAAAGGTTTTTGACAAAGCCACATGACTTCTTAAATCATTATGTGGTTGTGGTCATGTTGCATCCAGTCAGTGTATTTCCCAGAATGACAGTGGCTAGACAATGACCCTCATCTGACTGCTTAATCAGTTATGTAAATAAAATCCCTGTCTTGTAAAAAAAAAAAAAATGCATCTCTCTGTTGCAAGTGAGTTTCAGTCATGGTTGAGATTACAGCAAATCTGACAGCTGTCATACAGCTATTTTAAGGAATATGTTCCTGTATCTCCATAGTTAAAATGAGAAAGCAGTGTGAATACACATGCTTAATCCTGATGTAGTTCTGGGAATGCAATTATGGCAGTAGTGAGCGGTCACAAGTACATTAGCAGAGACTAAAGTAATGTAGGATTAAGCTTTGGGTTGAAGGAGTGTTTATCACGTCTTTGTAGCTTACAAGGTTGGGCAATCTGCATTTGTTTTAAATAGGATTGAGTCAGGAGGGGTGTTTAAGTCTTCACTTCCACCAAACAAACTGCTAGATTTCCCTTGAGTACTGCTGTATTCAAGAACTAGCACTGGATTCAGGTGGTGGTATATGATTTTAGTTACTGTAAACAGTAAATATATGGCAAAATACCCAAAGTCCCTAATACAGCTATATCTATCGTGTCTCAATATTACCCTTTTGGGATGTACCATGCCAGTGGTCAAATAGTGCTCTGATTCATTTTAAACAACTCTTTAAAACAATCAAGGTTTTAACTTCCAGGATAATGTCTGACTTTGAGCCTCTATTCCAGTACCTTGTGGTACATTTGTGTCTTTCTCCAAATGCAAAATAAACAGCCAAACTGAATAAATAAACCAACTTCAAACAGTTCATGCTGGGATCTCGAGAATAATAATTACTTCGGATCTCTGAAAATAAATACTTTTAACAAGGTTTAATGTACCATAAATGGCATTGAACTAATGCACCTTGATGATGTTTGTGCAGTGTTGTGAACTAAATATTGAGGATAATTAACTGTTTCTTTCCAGTGGTTTGGACTGACCATTACAATGTAGCTTGATGTGTGGCTCTGATGAAGGAGGAAGGAGTTTAGGCTAGTAATTATGCACGGTCCACAAGGAAAGTGTTGGAAAAGCCTCTCAGAGTCAGAACGTGAAGATTCATAGCCAGAAAATGGAGTCATGTATGCGCCGGATAGTATGTGTGTGCCGGATAGTTACAATTCTATATAGTTCTTATATAAAATATGAGGTGCCATTTACTATACTTGCCTACTCACCACTTCCCCATGTTACTAGTACTATCACAGGTTAGCCTACTGGGACCTAGGACACATTTACTATCTATTTACCTGCTATCCAGGAGACTGAGAAGTCTATGTTTAAATTTACATATTAAATAATATCGGGCAATGAGGTTTGGATTGATAGTCCTGTGGAGTTTCCCAGACATTAGGCTTTTTTTGGCTATTGTTCAACTGAATGCATAACAGATTTAGCTTGGTTATAAAAAGCACATCTGAAACGCTACCATGTAAACATGTAGCAACTGTTGAAGGAACCCTGAGGGCATATGTATACATAGAGGATTACTTTGGAGACAAAATTCTTACCCCATAGCAATGCCTGGTACTTTATTTTACAACTTTAATCTCCATACACTAATCCAGTGCCAAATTGCATTGTGACTAGATTACCCTGTTACGCTATTCATTTGAATTACTAAGAGCCAGTACAAGTAGAAACAGATGACACTAACCTAAACACTTCAAGAAATCGGCCTAGCAGAACAGGCCACGGCATTCCATTGTGGAGCGATTCTCTCGTGACACAAAATGCAATGACATTTAAAAAAAAAAAAAACTAATAATGAGTGATTTAAACAAATTTCCAGAATCAGAGAGCAGACACACTTAAAGGACAAGCAATAGAAAAATTAAAGAACAAGCAATATAAACTGCAAAGAAGACGATTACCTGTTGTTTCTGGATTTGTCTTCTGTGTTATTCTTTTTACTTGGGGAAATTCACTGAATTCCACCTATTATATAATGACAAGCAAACTGAACAATAAGCATGTTTTGCTTGCTAATGCATCCAAAGTTGTTTGTCTAGTTGTCTTACACCAGAATTATAGAAGTTAGAGTAACTGTTGTTCTTTTGATATTTTTTCAATTCTTTTCATTACAATGTGGCTGCAATCGCAAGACCATTGTTGATTAACAGTAAGTCTCTGCCTAAATCCTACCTAGTTATAAAGTTGGCTAAATCAATGTATTTTAGGTAAATGTAAACACATAAGAACTAACACCTTATTTGCGACAAAAGTATTGAATAAATATTGAATTCATATGAAGTAACAATTCATTAATGATACATTCAATCGGAACTACAATTGCACCCGATTCTCGTTTGGGATTGATTGATTCATCAGAAGAGGGTTTAAATGTTATTGTGCTTGCTCTTGCCATTCACTGACCCACTTCTCTCATAGGCCATGCTAGGTTTTACTCCAGGGAAACTCACATGGAAAGACTAACATAACCAAAGCGTTTGGTAATTTAACTAAATGTTTCTCATGGAAAAAGAGTCATTTGTCTTTGGATTGGGTATTTACTGAACTTTCAATGACTGTCGATAGTGTGGATTGTTTGTCTATGTGGTCATGACTACCAGTAGTTATTCCAATTACTGTATTAAAATAATGTATGGTGTACACAGTTCATGAAGAATTCATGTTAGAGATGGGGTTTGAGGTCAACCAAGGCTGGGTTATTGGACCCAGAGACTCTTGGAGATGTAGCATGGAATGAGAGAGAGGGGAGGAGGAAAGAAACTTTATGGCAGAAAGAAGGTAAGATCCAGCTTTTAAGCAATTGGGATAAACACATGAGGGAAGAAGGGGCGCTGTCACCTTGCTTCTAGAATAGTATCAAAATGAAAAGCATTAAAGAAATTGTTTTGTTGTAAATGCAACTTACAATAAAGAGTTACCAAACCTGCTACACAAATGACCTCCATCAGCCATGTCTTGTCCTTTCAGCTGTAATATAAAGTAAATAAAGTCCTGAAGATTCAAATCCAAATCCAGATATGAAATGAAGAGACGCTAATTGGAGTTTATGAATCGACTGCCAGTACTGTTGCCTGAAGGAAAACATTTTTATTTATCATGTCCTTGACAAATAGCTTCCAGAAACCTTTACATTAGCTCTTCTGGGAAATAAATGCCTCAGAAATAAAAAGCATGCTTTGAGCAATGTGTGTGTATTTGAATGCATCAATGCTTCCAGTAGACATGCTTGCAGTGAAACTGTTGTATTGTAAGCATTAACATATTTTTAATAAATTCTATAAGAATAGTTAAAATCATGGACTGAAAAACACTACTTAAAACAAAGCAAGGTCAGCTATGTTTAGGGATGAAGCTTCAAAATTCCCTGGAAAGATCACAAACCATGTAAACATCAACACTGTACAAAGATAACACAGAGAAGACCATGAG
Source organism: Acipenser ruthenus (assembly GCF_902713425.1). Taxonomy (NCBI): domain Eukaryota; kingdom Metazoa; phylum Chordata; class Actinopteri; order Acipenseriformes; family Acipenseridae; genus Acipenser; species Acipenser ruthenus. Next base: position 20,206,677 of record NC_081206.1, read on the forward strand.
GGGAAATGTATATTGATATAGTATAGGGTTTAGGATGGCACATATAATGTGTGTATGAGGTACTGGCATAAGTAAAAGTGAGTATTTAGAAACAACTAGAAATGTTACTATTATATTACTACTGCTCCATGTTGCCCCATGTAATGGACTTTCCAGATAAAACCATATATTTCCATGATTTTACAGTGTGGTTTTGGTACTGTCGTGCAGGCACAGTTAATCCCTCCTCACCACAGCATGATGAGTTCCCTAATTGAAAATGCCCATGGCTAGTAGACAGTATTAAGGAAAACTCGCCACAAAAATCTAATTCCAAGCAGCTTTCTGTTTATTCTGAGCGTGAACAGAGAGTTGAATACACTTCTCAAAGTAGACTTAAAGCAGACAACACTGACAATTATACTGAAGTATCCTACAATATACCAACTCCATACAGAATCAGTAGATGATAAACCCAATGTCATACACTTATAAACATCAGACAAGCACTGAATGAAACTGGCAGCAACATGTACTTTCAGAAGACCTGTCTACAGTTCTGTATATCATTTCAAAAACATAATCTTATTTGTGTTAGATACAATGACTTTCATCAACTTGACTTTTACAGAACAAATGGCTTTTTACTTTCTCAACTCCACATAAATTCCTAACGTCACAGCGTCTAGAGAATCATTACAACAGCCCTGAGGCCAGTCTAATTGTATCGCTGAGAGTTTCACCAGAATTACTTGGAAACTCCTAGGATCTTGCCTATTATTTGGTGCCCCTACATGCCACTTTATAGTTCTGTTTTTGAAAGCATTTTAATGTACCGTATCAAGTTTGTATAAAAAGAATCACAGATCATTCCCAGACACCGGAGTGTGCAGATGCAGAGCCAAGCAAAAAACCTCAGCTTGCAGGTGAATGACATTCCTCCCCAAAAAACAGATGAAAGGCCATTCTTTTTTTTTCCTGTGTGTTTTACAGTCTCTGTAGAGAAACAGACAGACAGTAATATTTCACCCATCAAGGACGTGACCCTGGTTATTTACAGACCATAATGAGACTGTCCGGTGTTTGATGTCACCATAAATAAACAGCCAGAACTGCTGAGGTTCATGGATCACAGTCTGATTGCCTGGAAGACTTTATTATTTTAATAAAAAGCAGGTACCGCAATCACTGAAATTTATGCCATGTGTACAGTCCCAACTTTAATTACATTTGGGCACTTATTCAGCATTGTAACTGACGACACTATATATTTTAATGCTGTGAATTTACTTCCTCACAGTGGCTCATTCTCCAGCAATCAAAATATATGCCACATATACGAGTGAAGGGAGAAGTCAGGGAAGAAAACAAGAAAGCTTTATAAAGTACATAGTTCTAGTTTCGATATGGTACCTTGGCATGTCAATGCATTATAATTTTACTAATAATGTTACTACTGGATGGTACCATTCTACCAATTGCTCATACCATTGTAGCTGCCATTTTGCTACCATTGCCCTTTAGTACATACCCATTGCATTGCCATTGAAGATCATTTGGTAAGGGGTGTCTGTCTTTCAAACACTGTTCAGGTTTCAAAATAATTTTAAAGGGATATGTCAAATCTCAATTATCCTTGCTGGTATGGATAAATAAGTAAATAAATAAATACATAAATACATTGGTCTAGCTGTTACACTACCACAAGTAATAAATAGCTTAAAAAACATTCCTTTTATTCTTTGGATCGTTTTTCTTTTGCGATTGTTTTACCCATTCCCCTGTCTAGTTTGAAATGCCAAATTCAAATGTCTCTTCAGTGCGGCAACCCAGTTACTAGAGATCAATGCGCGATCTTCCCACTGTCAAGCCAATAGCCTCTTTTCACTGAACCTAAGCCATGCTGCTACTGAACTCTTGAGGTGAGGCCCAATATTTTTTGCATAGCTACCTCACAAACTAATGTTAAGTTAACACAGAGCTTAGATTTGACCTGCTGGTGGCTGTTTCATTCACACAGAAAGAGTGGCCATCAAACTTTCTGGGAGGACACTGCACAGAAGCATAAATACTGTACGGAAGAATGTAGTAAACGTTCCACCAGGAACAATAAGTAAAATTGGACATTACTGTGGGACACTGCCGCTTTAAAGATCTGCTGTACTCAGATTCACAGCTGATTACATAATCAAATAACCCCTGATGTGTTTTTGCAGTATCCACCCAGACCAATTTAATTTGTATATTCACTATGGGAAGCTTTCTTTTCTCACTCCAAATAAGTAGTCCACTACACTACAGTATTCAGTCTAGCTTTTCCTAATGATCTAAGTCTGGGACTGAACCCATGCTCTTACATTTCAAATAGAGCTATTGCTTAACACCGAGCTATTGAATTGTAAATCCAGGTGTTATTTTGGTCATTCTTAATAAACCACCAGACCCATTTGTTAAATCATATTTCTACAGCACATGTTAAAGGCTTTAAAGCTTCAAATGCTGTTTTAATTGTTTTTTTAACCTCTCCTATATTTTTTTTTTATGATGTTTGCAACCATTCTGAAAGGTTCTAAGTTCTGCTTCTCAAATCATCTGTCTCTATGAATAGCCTCATCATGCCTGGCTGTTGTTTAAAGTGATGTAAGCACTAATATGACTGGCTGTGGGTGGTAAAATACAACGGAAGCTGCCTCAGCTCAGAATAGTTAGGGGTGCCATTCAATTCCAGTAGTTAATAGCAACCCCCACAAGAATAGCGAATCAGAATAAACCTGCTTTATGTGGGGGGCTATCATCTGACCACTGGACAAAGGATTAGAGACCTCCCTTTTGTTTTGGAAAATGTATTATACCAATGGGTTATTCAGCAACTACATGTAGGTATCATTGTATGCTATGGAATAATAATAATAATAATAATAATAATAATAATAATAATAATAATAATAATAATAATAATAATAAATCAATTAAGACAATTCCATTAGGAATAAAAAAAGTTGAAAGATCATCTGGAATCTATGTACATTTACCAAAATATAAATGCAGAAAAATAAAGTGTATTATATTTCTATTAAGTACTTTGCTCTTATTTTCACTTTTGCCAGATGCCTCATTTGTAGTGTTGTTCAGTTGAGTAACCTAATGAGGTGCAAGAAAGCTACAAGGTTTGTGCATTGATTTTTGTATGGCACTTGACTTGCAGTTAACTTTCATAGCCCATTGTGCCGAATCGCTTGGAAGATGCACATATCATGTAAAGACTGGTGAGAGCATGCCAATTGTACTTTCCCTAGAACTAGAATTGATACTTTTCATTGTTCCAGGCTTACTCTGATATTCATATTTTGATATACCAATCGCATCATGACATAAACCAATAGACATTGGTAATCCGTTGCACTACCTTGATAACATATCAGTACCACTGTGCTAGTGTGTGAGGGCCACCAATATTTGTTTCAAATCAATTTTCTTTCCATTGCTGTAATAATATGGTCTGCTAATGGGCACATCCCATAGTTCCACAATCCAATAGACAGGTAGAAATTCCAACACAGAAAAATGCAAGCAACCAAAAATATCGGAAGATGTGTCGGTCTCACATAAAATGGTACACACACCAACCAGGTTACTCAGTCACTTAAACTACTCACTTGTAAAATTAGAAGTTTTCAGCCTTATTAAATATCACAGTTTCAAAACACACAAAATGTTCTACCCTATAAACTTTTATAGCACTATATCTATACACAGAGGAGGAGATAAAAGTTCAGGGTGACAGGGAAAAGTTACAGCTTTCTTAGACTATAGATATGAAAACACATAAACATTTATAGCATGGTAATGGGGTCCAGGCAAGTGGCTATTCCCCTTCATAATCCCTTTTCCATTTAGTTGTCATCAACTCAAGCATATATATTTACTGAGCTCATATCTAAGCAGAATAGAATTGACTTACACATTGACCCTGCAATATGTGTGATGTTTCTTTCATTTTTTTACTACTGTACTGTAAACATTTGTTGCTATATTCTTTGAATTTTACAGCTGAGTAAAGGAATATCTCCACTAATTAATGGGCTCTACTTTAATGAATACAATAATGTTTGATATATTCAGAATGAGTTTTGGGATTTCTAATTTATTCTAATTATTCAGGTGCAAGAAATAAAATTATTTATCAGTTACAGGCACAGACACACAGACACAGCCACACACACACACACATACCCTTAACAAATTACCACACTATAATTTTGCAGTTCTCCCTTGCTTTTTCTGCAGTTATACTGTTCATTTACCAGAGTTTGTCATGGTTTGTCATATTTTTGTAATATGCTTTGCCCTATTGGCTTTACATTGCTTTCCTATGCTTTGGCATGCTTTTTTTGCTGTGGAGACATGCATGGCTCTTTCCTTGTGCATCCTAAATTAAATGGTAATACTTTAGCACACAAGGACACCCTTCCATATCCAGAAAGTAATTTACGGACAAAGGGAGTAAAGTCAATTCAATTTAACTTCAGGTTGATAGGTACTGCACTTGTCAATACCTGACTGCAGCCTGTAAATTGCTTTATAGATGCCTACCCTTAACATACAAATTATATGATGCAAAGCTGTGAAACAGTGAGAAAAAACATAATCTCTTCAAGATTCCTTTACTGATTTTAGGGTTTGTTGTGTAGCTATCATAGGATTTATCAGACCAAATTGTCAAAATAAATTGAAAAATCTAATGGTGTATACAATAAGTACATTTTCATTTTACATGCTTGATTACATTTCTCTCACTCTTTATGTTGCTACCATAGTATTACATTTGTTTCTCTTAATCTGCCATAACCTGGCTTTGAGGTGCTTTGAGTTTGTTTGAAGTGCTGAGACTGAACAGCCTTCCTCATCCCATTCAAGTAATGCAGCCTTTCATCTCTGTCTATACAGATGTACAGTAGGTGTGGCTAATTTAGAGAAATATAATTATAACTCAAAACCACTCAGGATGATTGCAAACACCATAAACAGTAGAGGAATAGGATAAAAAAAAGAAAAAAAGACTTACGTTTGAAGCTAAATGTTAAAATACAACACAAATAAACCGTATTCTGTGTGTATACATTATGAGGAAAGCCAGTTTTCTTTTTTAATTCTAATAGCTAAAGGTCTTATTGTGGTCACAGAGAGGGTTATACAATATTGTTCATGACAGCATCCAGTCTATTCTTGAAGGATCCGAGAGTCTCTGCTTTAACAGCTCTGTCCCGCAGCCTGTTTCAATGGTTCACCACCCTTTCTGTGAAAAAGCTCTATATCCACTGGTATATTTTGTGGACTATATATGAATAGATAACTGTCCCCTCTTCAAAAATTGACAGAATAACCTGATGGAATATAATGGTCTTCATTTCTCAGCTTTACAATAACTGTCAGTGTTCATCAGGTGCAGTAGTGTAATCAGAAGTGATCAAATACAGGCATGTACCTTCTCTTTTACAGTGCCTGTGGTCTGAAAGTACTTTTCTTTGAACACATATTCGATGTTGCATATTCCTTTAATGTTTACCTAATACATATATTATTCTAAAAGTAATTATATTAGTGTCATGTAAAATATCATTACCACAAAACATTTCCTAGTCATCTTCAGTCTGCTAGTTCCAAAACATTGTAATCTTTTATCATTATCACAGTCCCAAAATGATAAATATCTCTCAAAACATTCATGTATAATTGCTTGTTTTATTGCAGCCACAAACTGCCCTCTGCAGTTCATAAATTATCTCGACTATTTAATTCTGATTCCATGTCAGAACATCTTCTGTTGCTGCTTCAGATCCACAATAATGTATTATGTCTTACTTCATTACCTCAACTACAGCCTCTTTCTGCCTTATGTCCATCACTGACAGCTACCAGTCCTTCAAACAATGTGCAGCACATACATAAAAAATGAAACGCACAAATCAAGTTAACTTTTAGACAGCTGCCCAACATGTATTGTAAGTCTGAAAATCACTGTTTCAGGGGTCAGTTCAAGTCAGGGGTCAGTTCGGCAGTTTTATCAGTTGCATTCCGTCGTGACGTTTCCTGCTTAGATACAACATTTTAGTTTTGTTTGTGCTGTAGATCGTTTGGTAGGCCTGGTTACTCTGCATTCAAAAAATACCAAAGGACTTTGGAAGAACACTGTACATATTAGAGTTCAATTTGAAGACAATAATTGTTTATCATTTTGTTCTAAATTATTTTAGTGACTTTGTTAGCAAATTATTTACATTCTTTGTTTACATATTACATCATCAATACAGTCCAAAACCTCATTTTTAGAGGGTACTACTTCCTCTGCATGTTAGGGTCATTAAAACAGTGAGGATGTAGATGTACTAAAATAGGCCAGTCACAGCGCAAACATACCGCAATTTGCATTTCTGTTGCAACAATTCGCAAAGTATACATTTTGCCATATGTACTAAGAGAAAATATGTTAATAAAGAGAGCCGCAATATACAAATTTAAATATTTGTTGCATCATCTTAGTGAGATCTTTAGCATTGTGAACGTCCAGTTGTGCTTTAAACCAAGTTTTGTAGTGGAGGGTTTCAGATGATTAGACAATATCTTTTGGTATGCTATGGAATCCATTTTACCATCGATTGGAACTACATTTTCTGTGCCATTACAGGAAGATCAGCCCCATAGAAGGATATTACCGCCTCCATGCTTGACAGTAGGTATGGTGTTATTTTCTTTGTACGCCTCACCAGACTTTCTCCAGATGTAACGACTATCAGCGTGACCAAATAGCTTGATTTTTGTTTCATCACTCCACAAAACCTCTGACCAGAACTCATATCCATGATTCAAATGCCGTTTTGCAAATTTGCAAGCGATTGTCTTTGCAACGTTTTCCTAAGAGTAAGCTTTTTCCTTGACCTGCAACCATTGAGACCTTCACCATGCAACACTCGACCTCTGGTCAAAATGGAAACCCCAGTTCCACTTGCAGCCAATTCACTTTGAATATCTTTGGCAGTCAATCTCAGGTTGTTATTAGCCTTCCTTCTACTTGGTGAACGAACCTTCTTTCTTCCAGACCGAGGGAGCATTGTGACAGTACCATGAGTCTTCTACTTCTTGATAATAGAAACAATAGTTGAAATTGGCATAATCAAATGCTTGGAAATCTTCTTGTATCCTTCTCAAGACAATAATTTTCTGCCTAAGTCTTCAGATAGCTCTTTACTTTTTCCAATATTGACTTATTAGTAATGACAGCAATCATCCTATGCTATACTCTCTAAGAATGTTCACCTACAATCCAGCAGTTCTAGACTTTTCTAGAATTAGGTTCTGCAATTATCATGTTGAAATTCCTAGCACCTTGTAGACAATACTATCATAGCACTAAAGGTTATGAATACTTTTGAAATAGCATTTTTGGAATTTTGCAAAAAAATTGCTGAAATAAATAATAAACATGTATTTCTTGTAACTTTTCTTCCTCATCCACAAAAGCAATAATTTTGCTACGAAAAGATTTTTCCTAAAATTTTCGAGAAATTTCTAGAAGTTATACATTTCCATTGGGGTATGTAAACTTTTAACTACAACTATCTGGCCATGTGGGTTCCTGTTTTGATCTAATTAGAAAGTTGAAATATCACTGCCAATCGAGTTTTAAATATAGATGCATGAGGTTTATTTTACAGAGCTCTACTTAAAACATATTTAAAATAGTCAGTATAACCTTTAGAAATGTATTAAACATGCTTCAGAAATCATCATTCTAACAAGGTAATTTGTTATACATACACTGTATGTATAATAAGCAATCAGGATTTGACAGTGCTGTTTCTGAAACTTACAACACACAGTCATAAACTCCCCAGTTATTACAGATTCCTGATTTCCTGTATGCATCTAGATGTTGACACTACAGCTTTCTTAGGTGGTGTTAAGCTTTATGTTTTTTCTTAAATTGGTAAATTCTAGATAACCCCTGTTTTGAAGACAGCAGGACTCATCTCACAAAAATTCCCAACACACAATTCTTATCCATACCCCGGCACTGTGTAAATAATACATAAAGCCCTTGTGGAACAAAAATATGTTTACATTTATTGAGAAATATAGTGTAGTATATTACAAAATGTATTATACAATATATGCCAATATATTTAAATATATTTCCATTCCATAAGGGAGAGCTTTGCCTGAATTTATGCTGACCTAAGATTAGAGATCAGTTTTCTTCAACTCACAGTAGCAGTGTTCTTGAAAAGCCAGCCACAATACAAAATGGAGTCTGACATAAACTGTTTGGTAATTCTAATAACACAATCTCTAAGCACTTAAAGCTTCCTAAATCATAGCAGTTACTGTATACCATTAATATTTCACACAACAAACCCCATATCCATACTCTAGCATCAATCGATCGTTGTCAGCTGTTCTTATACATATATTCAAAATAAAATACAACCAGGATTATATTACTATGTATTGTCCTCATACAATAATTTAGTAAACTGCATTTGAAGAGCCATATGGCAAAAAAACCCAAAAAAAAACAATATGTCCGTCAATACTAATATTGTTTCACTACACGTCACAACATAGAGGCCAGGTCTGGGATCAAATTGCCATTCAGCAGATTTGTTTAAGTCTGATACCAATAAAATGGATTTGTGACCTCGATAACAAACTGAATACTAAAGCCATTTCAAAGCCTAAAACACATTTATAGTTTATATGATGTTGATTGTACTGGTAACCCTACAGTGTTGTAGCACAAATTCTTGTGTGTGTACATTCATATTATTGCAGTGCATAAGAAAAGCCCCCACTGGGGGAGGGAGAGTTGATCGTCGTGCCAAATCTCAACACGCAGCTTGCCCAGCTGCTCTACATGCATTCAAGAAATGCTTTTCATTTGTACAGAAGCATGACATTTCAAGCAAGCAGCAAATACCACAAATTCCATTTTGACAATTTAATGTATTTGAAAGACACAAACAGCGAATGCAACCAAACGCTTTTTGTAATACAACAGATGTTGCAAATGATCTCTCATAATGTAGGCTAATCCCCTTGGCTGCTTCAGGGAGATTGAAGGGGTGTCTTAGGCGTCTTAAAGGACATGTTTTTCAGGTTTTTTTTTTTTTTTTTAATTTGTGCAAAGCAAAACAAGGGTCATATTTGAATATTGTTTTTTTAAATCATTTTTTGTTATGTTTTGTTCATAACTGAAGTCAATATTGTAGGAAGTAGTCTTCTGCGTTAGAAGCCAATTGTTGTGTTATTAAGTTAACTTTATAATACAAACCTCAGATAGAATCAGAAAAGAAAACACTATCAGTGTTGTAGATTTAGATTAGTAAATAAACATGCATTTTTAATCTTAGTTATCATTTAACATTCATCCATTGTTGTGCTTGCTTGTAAAACTACTGATTCCAGAAAAAAAACAAAAAGCAAGAATTTAATACAAACACACACGGCAAGTTAAACTCTGTAAACAGACAACAAAAACAAAGCAGACACAGACATGCTAAGGGAAAACAAAAGAGGAAATATATAACTGGAAATGAAAGTCAAGTCTGCTATTCTGAGGGCATAAATGGAACTGCATCTTCTGGGACCGGGCTAATTGAGGGGTGTAGAGAGACTTCTTCATTAAATCATTTACCTCCTCCTTCTAGCATGATACGCCATCGGCAACAGCAGAACTGGGACTCAACGTTTAATGCAGGACAGCAGCTCCATTAGGAATGTAAGTCTCACACTACAAGACAATGCAATTCCCCATAGGAGCTGACACCATATCACGCTATATTGGAAGGAAGGTATAGCTGGAATTGATATCCAATTCTGAATGTTTTGTGCCTTGTATAAAGGAAGAGGCAAAGAAGCTGCAACCCCTATCAATGTCATGAAGGTAGACCTATTATTTACTTTCTCCTGCTCATGCCAGAAATTAGCTGTTGTCTAAAAGCTTGTTGTTTGTACATCAGGGAATGTTGTTGAGTTCCCATGCAGAGACCTTAATTCATCTTTCTGTCATCTCCTATTGCTGGTCACCCCTGCTCCTATACCAAATGGTTTGCTCAGCTTGAACACCCTAATCATTGTTCTGTGCTATCTGTCGTAAAAGAAAAATGTTGAAAACGTTTCGTGCACTGCTGTTACCATTGCTTGTCGTAGCCCCGTTTTTTATGTGTACATCGTTACATAGAATATTTATGAATTGACTTCCACTGTGATAAAGATCATTGCTAACCGTGCATCTTGTATTGGTTTTCACAGCAGGTGGGTAACTTTAGATCACTCTTTTCTGGAAAATCATTTTTTGCTGGCAGGCTTGAATAATCTCAGGTTATGTTTTAAATTAACATTTCTTAGTGCTGCTATAACACTATACAATAAAATGTTATGTATTTTTTCATATTTGCCATTGTTTTTTTGTTTTTATCTTTTCGTTTTTTTTTACCTGATCACAGTCATTTAAAAATAATGACAGAATTTGTACCAGATTGCGCTGTGTTTTCAAACAGATTGAGAGTGTGATATAAATAAAGTAATTCCACAAATTCTGCTGATAATTTTGGTTGAAACAATGTTTTCTCTTACATACATTGTACTTGTTTAATAGACAGTATGCTCTATGAACCTACATGGAGCGCCGTGTTTATTTCATTCTTAAGGATAGCTGTAAACAACTACTCAAACACTATGTGGGCTTGTTGGTTATTTGGCTTCATTCGTGTTATAACTTCAGTACTCTCTAAGTATGATTATACAATGGCAAGTTCCCTTTCACTCTCGAAATGTCAACCATTACGAGATGGGAAATGACCCTCGTGTCACATGACCCTGAGCACGTATTTAAAAAGCTGCCTGATAGGCCCGGTGTGACCACGTGTCTGTTGCATTCTGGAACAAGGCGCTACGTCACACAGCAACCTTGCATCCCACGAGTGACAAAGAGCCTCCTGAATTCTTCATTATTTTTCCAGATGGCCAAACTAACTTGGAAATCATGAAATGCGTACTTCAAAGAGAACCCAACTGCTAAATGACGCACATGCAGCCACCGTTGGCTGAGAAAATGAAGATATACTGTTTGAAAGATGATGGTGTTACACTGATTTGGGCTGCAGGTGCAACTTGTTAATTTGTTGGCTGGCAGTGGCAGCCTGAGAGAGAGGGGTTCCACTCGCACTTCTCCAATGAATCAGGATGTTGTTAAGCACAGATTAAACACGACAGTCCCACACTCTGTATAATGGGGATTCAGCACCACTGCTTCAGAACAAACATGAGAAACTAGGCTGAGTACAAATGGGTTGACATCAATTATCAAAGCCAATTCAGCATTATGTGGAGGCAATAGAGAAAGTGTCAGTCAATAGGCTCATGCTCAGGGTTATTCTCCGCATGATCCCTCCAGCTGACTGTTACAATTACATTTACAAGGAAAAGGCTTTACATTAAAATCTACTTCATGCCTTATTTGGGGATGCATTACCATGAGGTGCAAAGAGCTTTTATACACCGAATCTAAAATATCAAATCTAATTTTTACCCCCGCCTGCAGATTGACATGGTATACAATTGAACTGAGAACCATGAAAGTGGAAGGGTGCACACTGAAAACGAGGTTGGAGGGCATCTCGACTCAGTGTTCACTATATCACCTGGAAACAACACTGGGCTCATTGTCGTGCAGCCCACATGTTATTTCTGCTGGCAAGGACAGACCTGCAACTCTTTTTCATACAATACAGTATTTTAACTCCTGAGCCAGCTGATAGCCACTGTTAAGCTCTTTCGGAAGCTCTATGTGAGCAGTTCCTTGACTTTTTACAAGCAAAATTGTTGACTATCATGGTTGAGATGCCCTCTGTTACCCTTACTGACCCAATACTTACAGCAACCCACACTCTGTGCATTCCAGTACGAGTCCTCACAAGTTAGTAACTATGGGTCTCCCCCAGTTGTATGGATGTGCGCTGTGGTGTGACCCAGGGCTACATTTTGGGTCCCGTGCTCTTCTGTCTCTATATGTTGCCCCTTATGACACTCAGATGTAGCTTGCACTCCCAGCCAACGCAGATGTACCGCTCTCTGTGCTGTCTCGTTGTCTTTGGATGCCTCAGAATTATCTTTAATTAAATCCAAGCAAAACTGAAGTTTTACTTTTTGATCCTTGCTATTCCTTTCGATTGTAGTCTTTCGGTTCCTGCCTCAATGCAAAGAATCTGGGAGTAATTCCAAGAGCTTCTAAATTTTACCAGAGCTGAGTCTGTCGGTAATTTTAAATTTGAGCTCAGAACATATTTCTTTCACTAACAAAGAGTTTGGAGCTCTTTTGTCTTCCTGTTTATTTTTGTAAAGCGTCCTGGGATGCTTGCAAATGAATGATGCTATGTAAATTAAATTTATATTATATGGGTATGGTATGGTATGGTATGGCATGGTATGGTATGGTAAACTAATGAGCTTTCTTTAATTTATTATAAGACTGTAATGACAGAACAGTCCTTTGTTTGTTGCGGTATATATATATATATATATATATATATATATATATATATATATATATATAAACTATATATATATATATATACAAAACTAGGTAAGGGGAAAGGCAGAGATAGGGATTGGAAAATAGAATAAGTACATATTATAAAGTGAAGAACAAGATACAGTTTCCATCTAGGTAAATAATTCTGATAGTTTATGAACTAAATTGCAATCTCTTCTGGTTGCTCTTTTCAATAATCAGCTGACTATTTTATTTACAGTATTATTTAGAAATGTTATCTTACCAAGATAAGAACACTTGAGCCATACATTGAGGCTTCTGTTTGTTCTTGTTTATTCCCCTTTCATTTATATCCCATTTTGTTTTCTTTGTAGAACGTTATTAGGTTGTTTTTTTTTGTTGTTTTTTTTTTTATAGAGTGAGCTTTCATTTTACATACAGTGCCATTCAAAAAGTTAAATTGAAATTGACCGTCTTTTTCTGTATAGTCGAGGCATCCTGAGATCTTCAAATCTCATAGTTTTTCTCATACAACCAAATTAGGCAGGTTGCCAAGCTAAGTTTCCAGTACACTTTTGGCACTCATCCTTTATTAGTCCCAGCCCTGAAATTTCTTGTCAGAAAATTGTACTTGTTATGATTTGAGAAACCAACCCATAACTGTATCATTGGGCCAAATGGGAAATATTAATAACCATGTAAAACCTGTTAGCATCATTAGAAGCCAAGCAGGTAGTGTGTGTGGCAGGGCTGAGGCCTGCCCCTGTAAATAATATGTTTTTGTTGGGTTTCTCAGCGGATACCCACACAGTAACAGAACACCCCTGTTACAGCGTGTTATAGAGGACCGTATAACAATGTCATCGAGAAAAAGTCAATTAAAAGGCAGCAATCTGTTAAAATGTGACCTAGAGGAAGATTTGAATATTGACCAGTACTAATGAAAACAACTTTAGAAAACAAAAGCCACAGATGTCCACTAATTCCTCATTTTGCCATGAATGTAAATGTGTGGGGGTAGTGAATGGGTCTGATGCTGCAGTCAGGCCAAAGGACAGACAACAAACGAACACCCCATTTCTTGCCTGCATTTGCTTTGTCTGAATGGTTTATTTAATTGCTTGATTATGTCCTTCCAAATACCCTGCAAAAGGACACCTGTGGTGATGCTGTCTTGGCTGTAATTTAAGCAGGTCAATGGTGCATTTGTAGGCGATGGTTGCTTACTTGAACTAAGATGTGGGGCAATCAGATCAGCCTTTCACGGATGCATTCTGTAATGCTGATTAAGTCCACAGTGGGCGGCAAATGGCTGTTCACTTCAGTATGCACTGTGGCCCAATTAGAAGCAAACAAGCTATAGTTGTAAGTTTGCCTTTTCACTAAGCGACGATTAGCGAAACTATGGTTTAAAGGATCCTGCTGTCACAAAGAATGAGTAAAATGATATGGCAGCATGATGTACCAGGCTTGTAGCTTTAATGCTTGCTTCCAAACTGTATGATGATGACCCTCATCTGTGAAACAACATTAAATTGAGCTGTTACCTTTCACAGAACTAGTAGTAAATACATAGCAGGCTAAATGTTCCTAAACAAGTCTGCTTATCCCCAGCCACGATATCAAGATTTGAACCAGCAATGAAGTGACTCACCATGCACTGCCACGTGGTAGTGCCTTAATTACAGTACAAGACCCAGTTGGGAACCCATAACATTTTAGTCTTAAGAGTAGCAATGTAGAAACACTCTGATATACTGCGAACATTTCCATATCAAAATAATACTTTTGTGATACTTGTATGCGACCATGTTACTGAATTGAATTACCTGTGCACCTCTGTAGGTGCCCTTGTGTAACCATTGTCCCTTAGCCCAGAACCATTGCATATGTACAGGGCCACAGCCATTCATTAGGTAAGGGTTGCATCATAGTCCAGTTAAACTGTCACTCCAGGATAAGAACTTATAGCCTTATTGATATGATACAGATGATAGAATAGCTAGAAGGCGACTGCACTGAGGACACAGCACCGGTTTTGTTTCAGTATAATCTAATCATTTTAGTTTTAAAATATAGACGAATCAAATCGTATTCAATTCAAGATTGAAATGACCTCATGCATTCTATGCATAATCCTGTTAAATAAAATGCAATCTGTGTGCCGGCAAGGAATAAAACTAAATTATGTCTACTTTCAAATGTTTTATTAGTAAATATGTGATTCAAAGTACCCCAAATGAAATATAGGCCTGGTTTACATTTAAGAGCACTTTGCAGCAAATTGACCAAAATCAATTATAATTCTTTCTGTTATATATATATATATATATATATATATATATATATATATATATACAGTATATATATATATATATATATATATGTACACTGCTGTGCGAAAGCCTTAGACATGTTGCATTTTTCTACTCTGATGCATTATGAGCATCAACAATTTACTCAAAGCCTCCACTAGTGTTTTCTACTAATATAACAACCTTGACTTGCATAAAGAGGGAAAAACATTGAGTGAAATAGCTTGCATCACTCAATTTTCATGGTGTGGTATCCGAAGCATAATCAACAAGTACAGAGAAACATCATCTGTAATAATTGACAAACCCAGGACTGGAAGACCCAAAAAAGCTGTCTGACAAGGATGAGAAATACTTGAAGATAATATCCTTAAGCAATAGAAAGAAGACAAGCGTTGAATTGACAACAGAACTGGCAGAAGGCACAGGTGTCGTTGTCCATCCATAATTCCTGTTGCCCTATAGGGAACATTTCCAAATCAGATGTTAAATCCTGTGTTGGGGAAGTTACTTGTAAAAAGTTAATTGAACACATACGTATCTAGTTAAAGTAACTTATTACTTCTGAAAAAAAAAATTAACAAGTTACAGTTACAAATAGTTATTTTTTATAGAGATGATTTATTTTTTTGGTTTGGTCAGGCTGCAGCTCAAAATATTCTTTGAATATCCATCTCTGGAACCCTCTTGTATGCTTCTCTGATGCCATTTTCTAGTAAGATGATATGAAAAGAGCACTCATGTGACATATAAGGTCTGGCTTGCACTGCTAAAGAGCTTTCTGATTTCCACGTACTGCACTAGCTGTAGTCCATTGCCATTACCTGTATGAAAAAGGCACCGTCACAACCGGTTACTGAAAATTGTAATCAGATTACAGTAATGCGTTACATGTAATGTGGTACTCTCTGGTTACATCGCATTGAAGTTGTATCCTATTTACTTTCTGTTTGCTGTTTGTTTTCCCTTGATCAGTTCTTAAACATTATTTATTTTTGTTTCTGCAAATATAGTCATCAGCATATTTTACTTGTGGGGCTCTCTGAGCAAGCCTGAGCAAGGTAGAATGTCTGTAATGAGGCCAATATAAAAATGACCAAGCCCACTTGAGGGACACATTGGTCATTTTTTTGCCCCCCAGAATGTGTTTGTTAGAGATTTGCAATGTGAAAAATTCAACTCAATATTTTAGGGGGGAAGAAATGACCTCTCTGCAACTCTTAATGCTACGCTAGTGGTCATTTTTTACATTTACACAAATACCACCTCACTTAGTCCTAAAGGTGAAATATGCTGGTGACTTTAATAAACATTCAAAATATCCAGGAGTGCAGAGACACTGATAAACGATGAACAAGAACACATATCATGGGAGTATAATATATAAAAAATGTACTTTTATACACATTCAGAGGGCATAAAGAATTTCTTCTATGCAGAATACACAAATATATAAATAAAGACATACATAAATACATTCTGTGAGAGCAACTTACACATACAGTACAAGTGACTTTCACATTCTGTGGGCAATACAGATCAGTCAGACCTAAACTTTATCACAGGCCAATTAACAGGCAAAGAGAATGCAGTCTGTTAATTATAGTCCAATAAATTATAACCATTGCAGAGCCAATACAGGGGGGACTCAATTATATCAATCAGTTTACAATACCACCATACTACTGTAGATTACAATACCATGGGAAGTATAAGCATGTAATTGCTTTATTCATTACTTTTTTTACACATAAAACATGAACTATTAGTTACAACTGTATAGGGCTGTTGTGTGGTCCTTGCACCTCCTACATGTCCTTGCATATGAATAGAATGTGCAACCAAATGTCAAAGGCAGCCTACTGACCTTGGAGATGACTAACTAATGGGGAACTGTAAATGGTAAAAATATTAATCATATCTCTCTTAAATATTTATCAAGAAAACTTCTTAGGTCAGCTAAATGGCTGAAAAGAAACAGATGGGTTGATTTTACTGCTGATTACATGAAGATAATAAAATCCTTTCACTAGGGTAGTGAATGTCAGGGTTAGCTACTAAAAGTCAGAGAGCCTTCAGTAGGTAGGAAGCCTGCCAACAAGCAAATAGCCTGTAGGTGTTTAGTATGAGGCTGCAATGTTACAGAATTGAGGCGGTCAAACAGAGAGAGAATGAACCATAGTATATAATTGTTTTTTCTTTTATGTTGAAATGAATGTGGGGATGAATTTAGGGTAGAAAATATATCATATAATTATCCACATTACAGGAAGTACTCACAGTGCAAACTGTCTGACTGGTGTAATGCCTATGTCCACTCAAGCTTCGACCTTTGCTTTTGACAGACGTATACCCTCTACTGATGTTTATCAAATCACCCACAATATTCACAAACTGTCGTTTAAGAAAATGAAATGGTTGATATCAGTGGCTGAGCTACACACTACCTCTCAATCTGTAGAAAGACCTCTTAACAAGTTCTAACAAAAACAACTATGGTAAAGGACAGCTGGCCCTGTCACACTTTTCAAAACATTTTCTCTAAGTTATTAATAGCCACAGATACAATTCTAAGAAACTTGGAATCAGAATTGAGCTACGCAAATTTTAAAAGCATGGTGAGAGTTTTTGCATTTGCAGGTAATTTGATAGTCAAATAGAGAAGTCAAACTTGTTTTTGTCAAATGAGAAAGCACTTCATGACACATCCATTGAAGCACAGTTCTTTGTGGAAATAAAACTCAAGGGATACATTTGTTTCAGCATACACTTCCAGTAGGACCAAAGTGAAAAGTAAGTTCATCTGTCTGTTTTGATAGATATGTATATAGTATAAGTATTGCTTTTAAGCATGTGCATATAATTTTACTGCTACTATAATTGCATTCTGCCTGTAGTTATAGTGAATTTAGGCTTTACAATTTTCTAAATGTAATGCTTATCTTCCTGTAAACCTAGTGAGTTGTAAGGTAGGAAATGTTGACTATTTGAGTCAAAGTTCAAATCTAGTCTGGAAAACAAAAAGATGTTGGTGTATGACTCCTATAGCAAAATGATGTGTAAACAGCAATACTATTGTAAAATATACTTTGTAATGTAATTTTAGACTTGAATTCTGAAGAACAATATGGAAATATCTAATTATCATGGTGTTACAAGAAAGTATGAGTTATACTTTGCCAAGCACATTATGAAGGCTGAATAATTTATAAAAAAGAATTGAGCGAATATAACAGACCAAGACACTATTACGCAAACATATTATACGTAGAATTATACAGTCACAGATGGAACCAATTCTCTTTTAATTCATCCATATTGGTGTTTGAGTGCATCTGTTACTTTAGGTTACCACATTTGTTGCAGCAGAGACCAGCCTTTTCAGTAATGCTGCTTTTAGTGTCACACTGGGAGTGAACGTTATGAAAAACCAGCAGTCTTCAAAAGTTATTTTCTTGTTTTTTTTTATGAAGGCATTTATCTTTTAAGCAAGGGAATAAAGAGTTTGGATGGGTTTGGATGGTAAGAGCTTGTCAGGGGAATCATATTCAATTCAATCAGCACTAAAGGAAATGGTGTAATAAAAAAAAAAATGCAACTGGGGACTACTTTACCACTACTTGTCATAGAAAAGAAAATAATCTGATTTTTGAGGTTACAGTAAGTGTTGCATTTATTAATTAATTTTAGTGAGCGATAAAACCGTAGGTTAGAATTCAGGAAGCAGTAAGTGTCGAAGCTCTGTCCGTTTGGCTTCCGTCACCATATTTCCACTACCGCTAATGTTTGTTCTATTAATAATTTGCTGGTTTTGCAGTTTTGATTGGTTTTGAATTAGATTAGGGTTTGTTTTTATAAGACTTAAAATCCACCTGGCTACTGTAGGTATGTAGTGTTTGCTCCACAACAACTACAGTGCATTTTGGTGTTAGAAATCTTAGCTAAAATGCTTGTGGTCTTTTCACATGTATCTAAGCAGAATACCTGATGTATTAAAATGAACCCCATAATATCAGTAACATTAGTTGACTAATAAAGGTCTACCTGGTGAACCACCATGCGATAAATCACACCCTGATAAGGAGATTTCAAGTAATTTGGTGGAACTGACCATTGCTGGTATAGAGGGTGACAATTTTTGTAAAAAGTCTGATCATTTTGTAATGCAGATTTATTCTGTAACATATAAAATATTATTTTACAAATTTGTTTCAGTCATAAATGACCACAGATGTGACAGATGCCTCTCTCTAGGACTGCACAAAGCAATAAAAATGAGATGCTGTTATGGTCCATTGACAGTGATCTGTAGGTGTGTGTAAGTGGTTTCTAGTGGAGTGCTTTTATTTATTTGATAAAATGTAGCCTTCAATCCCCGTAGTATTTTTGCAACCATGATCACATGATCAAAGATGAGATGTTGGTTATATTTTACAACAAAAATGAGTTACATCATTTTCACTGTTGATTATTTTTGTTTTCGGTCATTTGTTTGTGTACAATCTCTGATTCTTACTGATTGAGAAAATAACAACAGCATACGTGAAAGGAAGTACCAGGCACGTGTACACTTTTTAGCAAATGCAAGTTCTCTTGAGTCCACTAGAGGGAGCCATGAAGCGTCATGCCGCCATCTTGTAAGGATGTTCATGTATCAATTGTATTAGTATGGTCCATTGATAGGGTCAGTTTTGCACCAGATCGTTCTTTTTACAACTCTGTCTGAGGTTGCTAAATTGGATTTTTTAAAGCTGTCTTTTAACAGCTGGTGTGGTTTCTCATATCAACATTCAAATAGGATTATTCCGACTAAAGCTACTATGTTTACTACTACGACTACTACTATCACCACTCCTTCTAATAAACAATAATATTATACTTTGCCAGTTGTGTACAATATTTTAATAATATTTTATTCCAGTTAGTGTATACCAGAAACATCTATACTGAATAAAATACATGTTAAACCAATTGATGAGCTAAAACCCTTTAGCTTAGAAAAGGGGCCCCAGTTAGTCACTGAATCAAATATATAGTTATCATTATTCATGAACATATAATATCCCACACAGATCTGGACCACAATATCAGTCTCACTTTCCATTAGTAAAGATTCTGCTTTCCTCTTATTTATATAATACACTTTTGTCGTATGCTTTTTTGATGCAATTAACTGGAACATGCGAAAATCTGAAAGCTGCGGAAATTAACTCAGAGACTCCCTTAACGGATCAATCCATGCAAATTTAATGTGGAAATACTATAGAAGTGAAGGTTGCTAACAACTAAAATATGCAATTATGTGATAGGCATTTAAGGGAAATTGACTGGGACTGTTTATCTCCCCTCTATCCCTCTATGTTGTGTATTAAAAAGATAATTTTAAGCGGCTTGTTTAAAGCATTATGGGAAGTGTCAGCAGTGTGTGCCCTTTGGAAGCTGCATGCATATTTAATTAGCTCTCTAAGTGGTCATATTTATTCACCTTGATGACACACTACAAAACACAAATTGTTTATTTTTCACCTTGCTTATAAATGTATGGAAAATTGATATTGTTCTGGGGAAAAAAAAACGTGCTCATGTCATGAGGTTTTAAAAATGCAATATTATTATAAAATATCTTATTTAGCTGAAGGCATTAAAATTTACAGGCAACAATATAATTTGTCCCCTTGTCCTTGGGCCTTGTATTTAGTGCTTTTTAATTTTCAAGTTCAGACTATAGATGTATATATTTTAAACTGCTGTTTCCAGGTACCTTATCTCCTGCAGACGGTCAGCTTTCCCATGGTCTATCAGAGAGAGGCCATTCTTGTAGTATAATATTAAATAGCCATTATCTGTGGAAGCCATAACACACAATGGACCAGATTAATCAAGGTATTTACTCCACAGTGCATTTTGCACAATGTCTTGGGGAAAGGAAAATACATCTGTTGATGTTACAAAACAAACTACTCCCCAATTTAATAAAACCAGAGTACATCTGCACAGTTTTCTTTGTCTCATCACAAACCACACCGAGTGGAAATGTAAGAACCTGTGTCTCGTTTTTTTATCCTGTTTCATCATATTGCACATTGTCGTGTCGCCTAACATATTTATCGACAATTATGGCAGTGTTGCTTATCCCAGGGTAGTATTTATTTTACATTTTAAATATTGAAATATTGACCTACATTGTGGAAACACTAAAAGAAATTACAATTCTTTGACAAGCGTTTCGACAACACGTCTTTATCAATGTCATCAAAAATAAAGACTTCCTATTTTCCTTTGGTGTTTTTACATATACTGTACAGACCTTTTCATATCACTTCACAGGGAATGGGGAAAAAGGGTGACAAAAAGGGGAGTGGACTTTAACAGTTCACCAATAACCTGGCAAAACAAGCATTAAAAAACAGACAACAATGATGCCTACTTTGCTTTGGAACTTAGTACAGGTAACAGCATAGCCTGGATTACAACAGCGTTCATTAATAAAATGGATTTTCACTCAGTACTGTTCTAACTATACATATCCAACACATTGTAATAATACAGTGTTCTGTATTCTATATTGGGCTACCATACTTATATTCAGAACATCTCAACACTCTACAGCAAACTTGTTTACATGTAAACCTTCTAATTTATGTCTTTATTTCCCAAAAAATATATTACGGTAGATGGGGTGGAAATCAGTTGTATGGCTGATAAATGCAATAATAACAACTGGAATGTAATAATAACCAAATTGATATTATCAGGAGCTTGTCCCAATTGACCCCCATAATATTCTGTCTGGGACATTTCGATCTGGTAATAATAAGCAAAGGAGTGATATTTTTAGCAGGGCTGACTGTCTAACAATTGATTGTTTTATATTATGGATGAAATATTGCTTTAGAAAAAGTACTGTGCTTGCTTCTATGTGGTCCTCGTTTGCAGATGAGATGAGAAGGCCAGCTGCAGGAGCAGGCTTCATGAGCAGAGCAGGGATGCTGAGTGATGACAGGGAGGCTCTCTATGTGCAAGGGAAGCAGTTCCAGCAGCAGGGGGAGCCGGAGGCTGCTCTCAAATGCTTCCTGACTTGTCTGCAAGGCCTGACACATGTGCACAGCTTTCAGTCTCTGCCTGACTGTCTTCACCAGGTGAGAGGAAGGCAGCTGCTGTCAAAGTAGCTTCTTTTTTTCATTCTCCCCACTCTTAACACATTGCCAGTGAAACTCCCCACAATTATTACCTTACTTAAAAAAGACATACATTTATTTTATTATATTGGTCACTGCATGTATAATTGTACTATGTTTACTATCTATTCTATACTTTTTATGCATATATGTTTTTTCAAACTCTTAACAGGGCAACTTCTCGGACTGCCTATGATTTTTTTTTTTTTTTAAATCTCTAAATATTACATTTAAAAAACAGTTCTCAAAGAGGATAGGTATGTAAGGGTACCCAAAAACCCAACTACAGATCAATTGTTAAGTAACCAATCATAGTTTTTAATAGTAAAAAGGCTGCCAAAGCAGGGAATATTATAATAGATCTCAAGGGAAAAGGCATATATATATATATATATATATATATATATATATATATATATATATATATATATATATATTTGCCTAAATTCATTTAAAGTCTATCAGATCTAACTAGAAATTAAGTTGCCCAGGTATTGTTCTCTGTGGATACCAATATAATATACTAACAGCCTTCAAATTCAGCATACAGTCCTAGATTTAAAACCCACCTCTTGAGACCTTCACATTGGACGATCACAAACTTCCACCAACATCTTGAGTTGGACAGATTCAGTTGAAGTCTGATCTCGACTACAAATTGCAGGTGGTAACATGTTTTTATTCCTGTTAACAACTTTAAAAGTTTGAGACGAGGGTCTGGTAATAAAGTATGTAATCTTAAATTGATGTTGCAAGAAGATTCTTCAAAAGCATTCTTACAGTGGCTGTGAGGGTGAATTGTGTTTATAAATAACTGTGCTTTGAATATGACAGTCAGTGTTTAATATTGTGGCATGTAAGCAGAACCAATTATTGCTGAGTAGAATCCTGTAGATTTCTATGTTGTTCTTTTTTAAAACTTTGGCTTTGTAATTGCCCAGTTATCTTACACCTGTATAATGGCTACATAATTATCAATACGACCCCTGCATGTGTGACGTAAAATATGTATGTGTTATACTTGTTTTAAACCAAAGAATGGACGCACCATTTTTTGATCCTCCTAGCTAAGTGCTGTATCGTAATTACTTATTTGGATTTAATGAACATTATTTCTTGATGAAGCACCCTAACTCCCTTGGTTGCTCTCTGAAATGTTATCTGAAGTTGTTTCTGTTTCTTAACAGATTGCCGAAGTGTTCAACCACGAAAAGAAATGTATCCTTTTAGTTTAGAAGGTTGTCTCAGTAGGTGACACACTTTTGAGTCCACTTTGATTCCTCAGACTTTTCTCACATTTGGCCTAAACTGAGAATTTCTAAATGCCTGTTTTATTGATTCATTATTTAATTTTTTTAACAGGCTACAATAAATTCAGACAGGACAGCAAAGACTTTCATCCGTGCCTCAACCGTTGCTTCATGAGCTTGATTTAGCTTGGCCGTGGTCCTTTCTAGATATACAATAGGGTCTATTCAATTGATCTCAGTGGTGGAGAATATCGCCATCGTCTAAATCTTTAAAACCTATATCTCTAACAGTGAGAGAGTCTTAAATGTATTTTTGTCTATTTAACCATAAGCAACCAACAGCAAGCCTGAAGTGATCCTGTAAAATATTCTTTATGTTTTGAATCGTTGTTCAACAGAAAAATACAGCTTTTTTCATCAATTTATGACCCAGTTATTCAGACAACACAGACTCTACATGTTTCTAGAAATTGGAAATGATTAGACACTCTCAGAATGGGTCTATGTTGGTGCCAGTGTTGGGGAGTAACACATTACATGCATGTAACTCTACTCTACAGTAGTTAGTTACATGCATGTAACTCATGACTGTAATCTGATTACAATTTTCTGTAACTTGTATCTTTAATTGTTCCTTTGTCAGACAGGTAACAAAATGTGGAAATTCATTACATTTTATGTAAAAAAATAAATAAAATAAATATGGTTAATGCATAACATGGAAATCAGAAAGGGCTTCAACAGTGTAAGTCAAACCTTAAATTTCACATGAACGTGCTTTTCATAGCTTGAAAATAGAGTCAAAAGAGAGAACAAGTGGGTTCGATAGCTGGATCTTCAAATACAACTGCAGCCTGACCAAAAAAATATCTCTGTAAAATGTACACTGTGTCTGAATAGTAACTATTTGTAGCTGTTACTAACTAGTTACATTTTTTCAAAGTAACAAGTTACTTTAACTCGTTACAATTTTGTTTAAGTAACTTGTAACTGTTATTGATTCATTTTTTAAAAGTAACCTCCCCAGCACTGGTTAGTGCATCGCTCTAAATAAATATGTTTTATTAGATACGTTTTATTAATTGTTAATAATAACCAATAAATGCCACTGAACAGAAGATGCAAAGAAAAGCTAATAATGTCATCACTATTCAAAATAGGAAAGAGCTGTCATTCTCCTCCACAGACAAGGGGTTAGTATTTGGGTTACTGGTAACTTTTGTTGAGCTCAGCAGCAAAAAGTAGCTGTCATTTAAAATAACGTTTGTTGTTTTTTTGGTTTTTTTACCTTCAGTATTTATCGTTGCTGCTTTTACCATACTGTATTTTTTTTTCTTTTTAGACATTATAATTCAAATATTTGCAATTATAATTATATATATATATATATATATATATATATATTACCTAAAGCTTTTTTTGGTTATTTACCCTTCTTTATGGACATTTTGTAAAGTGTTGTTTAATGGTCGTATTCCGTCATTTTTACAGTGATGTAACATTAAAATTAAAAATGTATTTTACCTTCATTTTTATAGTTATTTAACCTTCACATTCACAAACTAGTGAGCACAGTATATGTAATTAATGCTGGCTTCTTATTTACCAAATCATAACACCAATAGCTGTAAGTGCATGATGTTAATACATTTGTTAAAAAAAAAATAATAACAACATACAAATAAGTGAAAAGGGTCCGTGACAGGGTTGCCATCCATGTGGTGTGACCTTAAATGGAATGATGCTTTAAAACTGTGTGCACAAAAATTCTAATGCTAACAGAGTTAGTGGTTTTTAAGAAATAGCCAACTCCACTCAAACTAAAATCAAAGCATTTCTATGTTGTGTGAGTCTTCCAGTCACGTGAAAGAGAACATGCACTGCACCATGTGGAACAGTTCACTCTTTATTTTCACTACTCTGAAGGTCAGCAAGACTAATGGATTGTGAGATTGGTGCAGTGTGCAGTGAATGATATGACCTGTCATTTTTCCCAAGCTACCTTTGAATGGCTCCTTTGGGGCCCTACTACTAGTACCAAGCAATACAATTTTTTTTTTTAATTTAATAAAACTAGTAAGTCAACTTAAAACAACCATTTAATTGCTCCTCTCTGATGAGCTGTCATTTTCTCCCCACTTCCTCTGTAAGTGTGATTTTTGTATGGATGCCCCGGTCATTTTTAAAACCGCTACTCTTGAGAAAATCAGAGGGTATTATTAAGTCTGATTAATGATTATTTAAGCAGAAACAGCAGTAGAGAATTATATAAAAAAAAAAAATCAGGCATAAAAGGATATTAAACCATTTAGAATGTAAATTATACTCTAACAATTTAAAATTGTAAATACTCTTCACTGTACTCAGTGAACATCTCCATTTCATTTTTTGAATGTCATGCTTCATGCATTTGTGTTTAAACGAAAGAGAAAAAACATGTTTCAATATGACGCTTAGAAGATTTAAATAGCATTCAACTCAAACAGAGTGTTGGGTGGTGGTCTTTTTATTTAAAAAAAATAAGTAATATTGATTGCAGAAAGATTGCTGCTGCTAGCATCTTTGTATCTTATCTGCTTGTACTGTTCACAGTAATGTAAGAACTTATAACTTGGTGGGCACAAGTGATGGAAACTAAGGTATCAGCCTGGAAGCTCCTAGTTATAATCAGAGTACTGAATGGTTTAAATATATTAAAAATCAGATCTGTGGAGTATGTCCAGACAAGAGCAGGTTGGAATGGTAGATTTCACTGCTGTAAGGATGTCCTTCAACTACAGAGAAAGGCCCTTCTATAAGCAGTACTGTGAACACTATTTGTAAACAGTAAATTAGGGCACGCTGTTTATAACCATTTCACAGAACGTTTATAGTCAGAAGGCTAAAAATAACCAGACCTCCTCTTAAATCTAGACTTCACAGCTACCAGGTTTGACATGACATATTGCATGATGGTGTTGTTATTTGTAACAGTCTAGGTTCTAAAAATGTCACCATGGCTTGTGTGTTCTGTGTAAGGTATACTTTTAATCAAGATAGGTCTTTTGGTAAATGTATTAACCACGTTTTACCTGCAGCTAAGGCTGGTGTGTATATGTATGCTAAAGATTTCTCTTCATCACTCATTACAATTGCTGTCAGGTATGGTTAGTTTGGCCTGATCTTTGTTGCATTTGTTCTACCCATTCAGACCTCATTGTTCTTGGAATATACAGGGTAAATTTCTCACCAAAAGGGCATTGATTTAGTGCACCAATAAATTATGTTTTTCCAATAAGAGTAGCCATTGTAACTACAGTATTGTAGTATTCTATTTGGACAGCTCTGTGACTCTCAGATCTTACACTATAATGTTTCACACAAAACAATGTCAAATAAACGTTATTAGCTACAGTAGAATTGTTTCTGTCTGTTTGGCTGGTTCACCCATAGCTATTAAACACTCAATTGTGCTAATTTTGGAAATGCTAAAAGAAACTTCATAAATTTAGTGGCAAACTAGTATTTTTCAATTTTATTTAATGTTCAAATGGCTTTTGATTCACATGCTGTGAATGTGGTCCAATTGTGCTATTGATTATTGTTCCCTTGTGTTTCTTTTTTGTCGCGTTTTGGTAGCATATAGGACTGGTTGTGTTGATTAAAGTCCATTGAGACTGGAGTGGGACTATAGTCCAGGTGCTTGCGATTATAGCTATGTTATAGTAATCTAAATGTTCTACTTTCACCAATATACTGAGCTGGTTCATGTAAACGTAAGATTAAAATAAATTAAATTACTCCTTTGCAACTGTATCTCCCTTCTGGGGGTCGGTGGTCCTCCATCATCCGGCCTTGGTGACCTCTGACCGACGTCGGAGGTCCCACCTCAAACGAGGGCGGCTCCTATCGGTCCAGAAGGCGAGATCCTGGGCCAAACATTCAATCATCCCACAGTACACTTTACATCTTACAATGCTGAGTTCTGATCTTTGAATATTTCTTATAATGAATCAGATAATTCTACTAGCATATTCAATTACGCAGTTTATTGATTAATAAAAGATTATTCTTAACAGTTGATCAATACATGCTTACATTTGTTTACATTCATAGGTTATTCAAGATACAGAAATATCACAATTATTGCAACACAATTTCTCTAGACAAAATTATGGTAGCCTCTTAGCTTACAGTCAGAATAGTAATGATAGTCATATTCCTTTGATCCCAAACCCAAGCAACCCATCAGATTGTTTTCTTATTTACTCTTATAAAGTACCATTCATTTGGCTCTGAACATGCACAACCTAAATTCCCTCAAGAATATATGCACATCTGTTTCAACTTATGCAAGAAACAGTACTTTCCATAGAAGAGACCTTTACAATATGTATTCCCTTTTCTCCACTCAGCAAAGGAACCTTTGAGACCCTGGAAAAGAATGTGAGCATTTCCTTTCTCCATTGAGCAAGGGACTCCTTCGAGCTCTTTACAATAGGAAACTCTCCAATCCCTTTTCTCCAGTCTACCAGTGTACCTTGCAGACTCATTCCTACACACACATTACATAGAACATTACATGTTCATCTTGACTTTACACTCCTATCCACCAAGTTCCTTAGCATCAGTAACATCAGCCTCTCTACATAGAAACTCAATTGAGTTGCATGTGTGCGTCTTTTTAGTTTTTGTATTTCTTTAAAAAAAATCTATATCACCTCACACAGAGCATGAACACTTGAGTGCTTTTTGTGTAGCCTTGTCTTCCACAATCCATGTTTATGTTATTCACATTATCCTTTCTGTTTTTAGCCCAGCAATCAGGCCTGGAGTGAGTCCAGTTTTAGGGTTACTTTTTAAAGGCATTCTGTTCTATTTTCAGTACGTGATGTCTTAGATCAGAATTAACTCTGGCACACACAGTATATGTTCTGTATATGGATACCGTACTGATTAAGGTGTTCAAACAATGCCCATGAGGATTAGTAAAGAAGCATAACTGTGTAGCACACATTAGTTTCCTTAATATTGTTAATATTATTTTGACATATGTAGGTATGTACTTTTAGATTGCCTAGTTGTAAACATTACTGTTGACCCATCAGAACTGTTGGCTTTGTTGGCTTTGTGGGGTTTTTTTCCCATTCAGTATAATGGACACCATGGTTGATCCTTATCCAATATAAACAGATGTGAAAGCCCTTCGGTTCATTCAAGCGGAGAAGATGTTCTATGAAGTAGCTTTAGCAGACCTCGCTGCTCTTCAGGGGAGCTCAGGCAAGTCCACTGTGCTTACTGTAATTGCATATACTGTATATCAGAGAAGTGTATCTATAATGTCTGTGTTATTGTATTATTGTTATGAATCTTACCACTTGAATCGCACATGTGGAACTATATTTAAAATGTGGATTATCATAATTTAAATTCTTGTTTTCATAGAGTTTACCTTGGATACATTAGGGCTGTTTAATTTATGTGAACTCTAAAAGGGGTTTGTAAATGTATGCCTTATTAGACATGTAATTTTACTGTTTGGAGCTATTTAATGTATTAATTGTTTAGCAGCTCATTATTTCTCTGGTGAATGATATATACGGACATACAGGGAACTGTTTTGAAACAAGTGCAGAAGCACATTTTCAGACTGTATAAACCTATCAAGAAACCGCTGCCTATTCCAGCAACTAATTTTATTCTTTCTAGTTTTATACATTTGTCTATTTTATTTCTCTCAAACATTTGCCTTTGCTTCAAAATAGAGCCTATACTGCTGCAAAGAAAGTTGAATAGAAATTAGGAAATTTAATAGTTAACAAGGGGAATACATCTTAAAATAAAAATAACTCCCTATTTCCACATGGTCTAAATCTGTATGAAACTTTACGTTGTTAATGGGAGCTAATGAGGTTCAGCCACATGTATTTTTACATAAATGCAAAAGGTATTAACAAGTATATAGCACAACTTGTTTTTAAATTTGTATTTTATTTAATTTAACTCAGTTTTTAGAATTTTAGGATTCATCATTATTAGTATATATACAGTGCTCCCTCGCTGTAAGTCTCTCAGTTATAACGCACCTCGGATATAACGCTCCTACAGCATGTCCCCCAATTCCCTATACCAGTGATTCATGCAGTATTTCACAGTAAATACAGTACCGACTGTTCATTCCCATTCCTTCTTCCCCTCTCCCGACCAGCTCTCCTCTCACTTGGTTTGCTTGTCGGTTGCTTCCAACTAAACTCCCGACTGTCATTTAGGCAGGCTATTTATAGTTTAAAAACAGCTAATTAAAATAATCCACGAGTTGGAATGTTATCTTTTTTTGTGTATGTAAAAAATATGGCGTTGATTACATTTTGCTTTATGCATGATTAATTCATGGAAAGTTACAGTTTTGCTTCACTATATGTGCATTATAGAGGGGGAATTATGTTATTTTGTATTTTAATCAGATGTATGTTGTTATGTGTTCCGCGGCGCCCCCCACCTCCTCCCTCATTTATAACGCTGTTCGGTTAGAACGTTCATATTGTGTGTCCCCCAAGACCCGCGTTATAGTGAGGGAGCACTGTGTACCATGAATATGTGCATATGTATGGCTGCTAACTGTAGGAAATCCTGGATACACTGGTTAAGTAGTGCTTGTGTTGTGAGGTGATTCTCCTTTTAGTAAAATGATTCATGGTCAGGATAGACTCTGGGTTTGCTAATCATTTCTAAAATAAACTGTTTTTTATACTTGGGACTAGTTCCCAAAAGGCCTTTGACTCACAGGTATGCATCTGTACAATACGAACGCTCAAATGCTGAAAGATGAGTCATATGTTAAAAAAGGATCTCAGATGCTATATTGGTTACATGAAAGTCAGTCATTATTCCCCCAAATATAGAACATTATACTTGTGTCTCTTAATTCTGAGGTATGTGTTTGAGGTTTTGCCCTAATAGATTGATACTGGAAATATAAATTTAAAGCACAAAGTACAAACTTGGGGTCTGTTAATGTATTATTATTATTATTATTATTATTATTATTATTATTATTATTATTATTATTATTATTATTATTGTAAAAGTGTAGACTTCCACAGTGCAATTTCACAACATACTGTAATTCCTTTGTGTCAGATTATCATAGTCTTCTGTTTAGTTGATTACTATAGTAACTTCTTTATTGCCATTGTTATTTTCCACTTTTTCCACTGCCACCCAGAGGTTGAAGGTTTTCTTTGTGATAAATAAAATCCCCTTTTCAGGAGATGAAAGTTATTTTTGTACACCAGCACATTTAAAAGTATGAGAAATAACCACAGTCTTTGCTGTTCGTCGTCCACAAAAGCTGCTGACACAGCTGATTGCGTCTTCACAGAATCGACTTTTAAGGGCCGGTTGGAAATATCCTTGGACTGCATTATCTAACTGAGAAGCGCAAAGCGCCATAGAAACCAGGGCCCTCTGAATCAGCACTTCTGCCTGATAAACAACAGTGCATGTTCTTTCCCCAAGGTGACTCATTCAGTGTGTTATGAAAGGGGATCGCATAGACTACAGTAGATTCAGCTCTGCATTGGATGTAAAACTCTGAATGTCTCTATTCTTAGTGGAACCTTTTTTCCCCCCTGTATTATGCGTTTGTGTTAAGGTGGCCAGATGCCCATGTTTAGGATCTAGTTTCCTGTCCCTCGGAAAGGATTGCTTCTTGATGACTGATTCTGTTTACAGTATGCCTGACAGCTCCTCCTGAAGTAATGCAGCAGGGCACAGGAGGATGGCTCTCCGAAGAGGATGTGTCAGAGCAGGCCTGTCAAGCCGGGGACTATGAGAAGCTAGCTCAAGTTTGCATCATGAGTAAAAGGTAGGCCCTGTTTTTTTTTTTTTTTTTAATTGAGTAGTGGTCAGTTCTTCATGTGTATGAGCACTGTTAATGTCAAGTCTGTTTCTTTATAGCAAGTAAACGCTCTTCAAAATGTATTCATAAATAAAACCGGAGCCCAAAGAGTACGCAACGTTTGGCTGTAATTTCATATTTTTTTTTAACTGTTATTTGTTGGCGTGCAAGTCAGTGGTTAAACTGATGCTGTGCCACACTTTCTTTGTGTATGCTGTAACTGAGATCAGATGGCAAGTGGCTTAAGTTGTATCACTTTAAGCCCATGCAGTTGCTGATGGGCAACTGTCAGCAAGTTGCAAGAAGGATATTACTTGGAGGTCTGATTAGCCAAATGTGTTTAATACTACATGCAGTGCTATCAGCTGGTGCAATTGTGATGCCTGGAAATATTGAAACATGTAAGACTGAGTTGTTAAGTACTCAGGGAAGGATAAGATAAGCAATATTTTCACTGATCACATTTTTTTATTGTCACATAAATAACTGTTTTCTATGTGTGAAAAAATAGTATATATGTTCTTTCCTCTATTGAAGACTGCAGACTACTGTTACACACACATGCATCTTTTAACTGTGGTTTTAAAACATGTTAAATAATGTGTCAGGAACCAGAATTTGATTGGAGACCAGCATCTTTTTCTTTTTCTCTTTTAACTTGTTTTTTCAAACGTTACCTGTATTTATTTAAGCAGCTCCTAGACAAATTGCCTGTCTATGATTTTGTAAAGTTGTATCCCTTAACTTTCATTAGGGTTTTCAGTGAAGTACAGTATGTCAGCCTAATGTTTCCATTTATTCTGCTTATCTTCAGTTATAAAACAGATATGTCTAGTTGAAAAACATCTCAGCGTAGCCTGCTTTTCTGACTGCAGGTCATAAGCATTTGTCTACTGCACTTAAAACTTTATTTATGGTTTATTCATATTATATTATTGAGTGTTATTAAAGAATTATCTACAGTCAGACTGTGGGATTTAGATTTTTTAAACAAAGCATTCATTTACTGTAAGAGTTTTCAATGTGACTTTTAGCCTTAGCAACATGTGATATGAGGGCACTACTTGCATTAAATAGAAAGTGGGTTAATGTAAACTTCCAATTTAGCTGTTTAAAAAAAGGTCCCTTAATCAACCCTTAAAATGCCCAAAGAAGTCTATATAGTATGGACTTAAAGTTGATTGTCTGTGCCACTGAAAGCCATTTTGCACTACAGTAAAGCAAGTCCCTATAATTGTGTTATTGGCTGCATGCAAAATAAGTAATTTAATTAATTATCTGGTTTTATAATGTAGATCGTTTACTTCTCTTGTCCTGCTGCTTACTGCTTTAGGACCTATATTCATGTCACGATATACATTATTTGCTTCAAACACTCAATTATATATTCTGAGGTTAAACTTTTAAGAAACAAAGAACACTGATGAAGGCATTAGCAGCAGGATTTGTCTACTTGACTTGAGTTTCCTATAAGTTTAACCTCATTATATCAATTAAACTTTTACCATATTGTAATATAAAGGCCTAACCCCAACCATTGTTATGCACTTTTAATTCACCATTTAGTAGGAGAGCATATGATTGACAGACTCTCTAATGCAATTTCTAAATAATAATTTTGAAACCTGATGTATACAAATGACACCAACTGTGTCTTTTCTAGCTTGGTTATACAACAGGTTTTCTGACTTAAATCATTCATCGGCACGTCAACATATTAGAATGAGACTAGATCAGATACCTGTGTGTACTCTGAACAGGACATCCAATTCTTTGTAACAGTAGCGGTTAGATCTGTAGCACTAAATACAGCTTGCTCTACATTTTTAAGTACACATTGGGGTGAGGGGTGACCTTGTGATGCAGGCTGTCATTTTAATGCACACACAAACACTGCACAATGCAGCTTTGGTGAAGTGCAGAGCAGGGCCGCAGCAACACCTGACACCCCTCTTTGGCTCATTAATGAAACTCAGTGTCTGCCAGGTCACGGCACCCCAGTTTTTCCATTCCTTTTATTTTGTGTTCTGATACCTGTCTCCACAGAAAGCAAAGGTACCACTATGTAGCTGAGTCAGATTTGTTACATACAGTTGTCAAAACATTGGAACATACACCAGTTAGGAGCTTTCTATCTGAATGGATTTGGCATCACCGTGATAGAGATGCAAATTAGGTTGATCATGACATGTGATCCGTATGCCATGATAAAGTTGTTGTAGTTTACTTAAGCATTGTTGCGGACCGAGTTCACCAAACAATGCTTCATTTGTATCCTGATGGTCAAAGCTATTTTAAGATGATAATTCCCCCATCCACCGTGACAGAATTGTGGGAAGTGGTTTGAAAAGCAGAACTTCTGGCTTCCTACATGGCCACCACAATCCCCAGATTTCAGTCCAACTGAGGATGTTTGGGATGAACTTTAACTGCACATTCGTCTTCACTATCCTCTACCTATGTGAAATATCAATGACTGAATGGATTATCATGCTCCAAGACACCTTCCAGCACCTTGTGGAGTCTATGATGCTCTGTGTCATGGCTGTGATCATAGAAAGTTGCCCCCCCCCAATAATAGGTAAAAGTGGCCTGGCAGTGTATATAAGCTTGTTAAAATATTGTGCATATTTTTGAAGAGGTTATTACAATATTTAGTAAGCAGGTGGTCTGGACAACAAATGTCACACCACTTAAGCACCATAATTTACCATGGTAAATTTGGTAGGACAGTGTATATTGTTAACATTAATTAACATATAACTTGGGAACCTTTTGAATTAAGTTAAATCTTGGTAGAAATTAAGTTGTTTTTGACTATTAGTCATACTTGGATGAGAGAGGAATTAGACACTGCACTATGTGCCCATCTGCTTTGAGGATGTTAATTGTCCTGCAGGCATTGTTCACATGCCAACAGAAACTGTCAAGCTCAGAGCATGTGTTGGAAACAAACATTCCTTTTCTATGCTCTGACCTGACACACATGCCCAATGATAGCCAAGGTGTGTGTTTTAGTTCTGTATGGGTTATTGGATCCATGATGTGGTAAGGAACAGATAAGCCAGAGCACTTGTTGTTATGTTTTTTTTTTTTGTTTGTTTTTAAATCCTGCAGTGATTTAGAGGATAGATGTCAAACCCATGTGCAGTAGAGTGGCCATTTTTAAACAAGCTTTGAAACAGACTTTAAAGTTATAAGTTTAAAAAGTTGTCAGGATGTTAACAATGAAAAGAAAAATTACAGGTACATTATTTAAACAGTTGTAGTAACACATATGGACGTGTAATGCTATATTTTTTCTGACTCTGCAGCTGATGCATAGTTCACACACCCTAGTCTCTGTAAGTCGCCTTGGATAAAGGCGTCTGCTAAATAAACAAATAATAATAATAATAATAATAATAATAATAATAATAATAATAATAATAATAATAATAATAGCTGCCTTTACTGAAGGGCCATATCATTTCTTGTAACAACTCAGGATTCTGATTATTTAAAAAGTCATTAGTTTAGGCAATTCGTTTAACTGGTTAACAGCTTAACCAAAAAACGTTGGTCTTTTAGAGAAGGTATTTAACTGGTTTGATATACAGTATCACCCCCAAAATACTAATCTTTTGACGATGTAAACATAATCACGTATTGAAGGTGCAATGTGACTTGAATGAGGAGAAAGTGGATCATGTATGATGATGTTTGTCAGATCAGTGCCCGAAGAAACTAAGATTTTTTATTTCTGTTTCCAGACCTCATCTTGCTTTAGAATACAGTGGAAAGGTGGGTATCCATTCATCTCCATTTCTTCATAATATAATTGCCCCTCTTTACCTTGTAAACATTTCCCATAGTAAAAGCATAGTAGAAAAATATAAAGCACAGTGGAAGAATGGTAAAGCAAAATTAAGCATTGTAAAGCCCAGAGATCTGGTAAAACATATTAAAAAGCAAACCATGGTAAACTATGGTAAAGTCATAGTTTAACCATGGGAAAACTGCAAAGTTGACGTGTTGGTTTACTGTGGTAAACCCTTTTTAGGGTTTAAAGGGTGAGGATGTTCTATACTACTGTCACTGCCCTTCTTATAGCTATAGAGAGTGAACAGGTAGATACATACATATTATGTTTTTTTGTTGTTGTCAGACACACTTTGATGAATGGTGAATAAAACATGGTAAGTTTTCATTAACTGAACATCATCATTTGTTTTTTATGACTTAGGCAACTAAAATTCGACAGAAGGCTTTTGGCAATGACCATCCCATTACTGCAAGGAGTCTGGAGCTCCTGGCCTCTGTCTATGCAGAAATAGGAAAGACAGAATATTCGGGTAAGAAATGTGTTTGTATTGTATTGTTTCTTTAAAAATAAAAACTAAAACCAGGCTTGAACCAGATCCTCACAACCTTTGAAACAAAATCACACATATAATGAATCTCGTATTACGTTTAAATGTGTGACAGACTTTACACAGAATGTCAAATTTATAAATATTATTCCATATTCTTATCATTATAACCACTAAATGTAGTTTGTTTTCAGGCTTGGTTAAATTATAGAAGGCACTGTTTATGCTCATCAGACCTGGCACAGGAAGCTTATCAGTGGGGTCAGCTGCTATGTTTGACTCAGAACACTGTCGTCAAAGGTGTCTAATGTCTATCCACTTCTCTCAGCTCATTCTATGTATAGCATGCGCTAGGGGAAATAAAGCGGAAAGCTACATGTTTTCCTGTGGTGTTCACACCTTGTGTTAATAATAGAAAGACTGTACATGTTCTGCTGGCTGTAGAGGCAGCTGTTATCGAGGGCAGGCTGAGTATTGAAAAAGAAGATGTAAGATCAGGGGACAGGGTCCCCGAGTGGCTCATCCAGTTAAAGTGCAGACTGAGTCACACAGCTTGGATGGCACCGGCTCACGTCTGGGTTGTGCAAAGAGGCCAAACTTTGCTGAGGACTCCAAAGGGGGTATCACATTGACTCTGACGCTCCCAGGGTGGGGGAGTAGGGACTCTTTTTTCTCATCGCTCAACAGAAATCCTACTGGCCAGACACCAAGCAGGGCTGATCTGTGTTCTCCGGGATTGCTAGCCTGCCCGCCTCTGCTCTGGATTGCTCAGCGTAAAAGTGATTCTGGCTTTAGGCTTGTGAGATCGGAGGACACTCACACACCCTCACAATGTCTGTGCTGTGTGGGGACCCACTGCGGTGAGGAGAAAAAAACATAATATCAAACGGGCTGCCACCAGTCCCATTTGAAGTCTATGGTCCAAACAGTTACACAAAGGTCAAAGATCGACTAGTATGTTTTCTGGTATCATTCCTACTTTTGCTATTATCACGATAGCATGTTTAATTGACAGCTGTCCTTGGTTTTTCAACCACCACCATTGGAACAATTTGGACATAACTTGGTCTCCATTCAAACTGATTTGATCTTGGTCTGTTGCCATTGGAACCAAACAGGACTGACTTGAAGTCCCTTTTCAGCCTGCTCCTATATATAAAAAATTCTATCTATCTTACATTCATCTAAATTATGACCCATTGCTAATGCAATATGCTAATGCAGCCATTCTCATTCTTGGTTTCATCTTGATTACAGTTTTCAAAATAAAAGTTTACTGTAGATTGATGATATCCTTTGCTTCCTCAGATACAATAGGACAGTACACCTCTGCGCTGTCGAAGACTTTCTCACCTGCCGACTCATTCAGTGAAGTTTTAAATGGGGTGCCTTTAGCAAAGACAGAGGTCTGCCCAGACGGGAGGAGACTGCATAAGAAGGATCTGCTGCTTTCCCCAACAAACAGTAAAGAGAAGGTATCTTACACTAAGATTTAAGCTACTGGGGGTTCCAGAGTCTCTCAACTGGTGTGCAGGGTAAGTCACACAGTCAGGGGGGCACAGGTTTATGTCTCAGCTGTGCAAGGTCTCCACTTTTCGCATTGGCTCTGACGCTTCTGTGGGTTAGGCAGGCAAAACCCACAGGGACTGTTTCTCCTCATCACGTTGCTGGGGACCTGACTGGCCAGGCACCTTGTGAGCTCAGGCGGACAGCTACAGGTTTGACCTTTGTCCGCCGGTAGCTTGCCGACATCTGCTATTAATTTCTGGGTGTAAAAGAGGAAGTAGGCTCAGTCATGGGATCGGAGGACGCCCACTGAACCTTCAGTTCTCCTGAGCTGTGTAGGGAATTCTTACGGTTAGGAAACATTCTAAATAAAAATTAAAAAATAAAGATTTAAACTACTGTCTATGTACAGTATATGTGTACGTTATATAGTAGTCTGTTTTTAAATAAGAATGTTTGTTTCTGATGCTTTTAAATAAAAGGTGTTATTGCAAACACTGCTGACCTGTAGACAGTTATAGGGAAGATCACTGAACTCAGAACTGCATGATGCCCTAGAAGTACACAAAGATAACACCACTCATAAAAGCAGACCAGTAAACTTATCTAATATACTAATAATTACTATATACCCATTTTATTTATTTCTCAGTAAAAGACACTGAAACTATTGTATTAATTATCCTAGGACATCTTTCTGTAGTTTCTTGCTGAGGTAAGCCATGTATAAAGCTCAATAGTAAGTAGGAACTGATTGTCCATCCTTTAGCAGGTCACAACATGTAAGTGTCTTACCTCTATACTGCGGAAGAGGTCAAGCTTCAGCTGCTCTGAGAACAAGTTCACGCACAGAAAGAAGTCAGACCGAAGAGTCCGGTTCAGGGAGCCTGAGGTCATTGTACATGGTATGTATGAGTGTGTTCACCAGAGGTCTTAGCATTTGAAGTGTTAAGAGTTGCGATGAGTGTGTTCACCAGAGGTCTTAGCATTTGAAGTGTTAAGAGTTGCGATGAGTGTGTTCACCAGAGGTCTTGGCATTTGAAGTGTTAAGAGCTGTGTGTAGTCTTCAGTCACATTTCTTAGTTAAATAACTTGTTCAAAGTATTCACATGTTGAAAATACCTTTGCTTTCATTATTTTAACCTACAAAGTAGAACACAGCTTGTACAGTCAGTGTTAAAAGTGTGTATTGAGTAGAGTTGGTGTTTTTAAGAGGATGCTTATTAATCAACTAAATTAGCCTTGTACTTAATTTGTTTTCTTCTGTTTTAATATTTCTGTTCCAATTACAATACAGTAGCTCCACGCAACAGAGCACCCTTTATAGCACCAAAACTAATGGTGAAGTGGTATTGTCAAAGCTCCCATTGTCTCCATAATGCCATTTAGCTTGCACTTGCATTCTCGTTACCAGACGGAATGCAAATAGAACATTATTTTATTTACCGTATGGCTCCCAACTAGAGTATTTAAAGAGAGAGCACTGTAGTCTATTATGCTTAGTACGGTACCATACTGTACTGTATATGTTCAACATTCAACAATATACTGTAGATTTTTCTCACTTGCCTAAAAACATTGTGGGAAGATTTAAAAACTTAGCTTTTATTAAACTGCCAGGTCATTTTTTATGTTTTCTGAGTGGGAGAATTTGGTCTCTCTTCTACAGAATAATAGCAGTACCTTTTGATTAGTGGAAGTCATTTATTACAAAGTATTTTCAGTTTTTGAATATGCACTTATTATTGTACTGTCAGAATGTACTAACAACCAGCTTTGCACAGTCATGAAAATATGTCTGTTTGTCTTGAAATATTAAACATGCATTCATATTTTGAAGATGCATGAAATGCATTCTATGGATGCTTGCAAGTGTTAAAATTCCTTTATTTATCTTAATTTCAGACATTCCTTACTATGATTGTTTACTAGGTAAGTGGAATTGATAGTCTAAATATGTAGAGTAGCATTACAGTACTAATTTATCTCACCACTAACCGTTATGTCATTTTTAGCATACTATACAAGCACAATATGTACACATTCACTTGTATAGTACAAGTATGCCAGCATGCTTTACCAAGCAAACCATCTCATCTTAAGTTAGCTAAATGCCCCAAAACAGTCTGCTTCTCAAGATGTGCTTCAAAAGAAAACTTAACAAGTGGCATTATTAAGAATACAAATGTATTTTTAATATATTACAAATAATCTCTTTATGTCAAAGAGAACATTCTATTTTGCTTTCTGAGGCTAACAAAAGGGTTATAGGAATGTCATGCAAGCTCAAGGCAGGGTTTTGTGGCCACCTTTTTGGTTCGGCTGGAAGCTTGTGAAACAATTACTCGGTCACACAAGTTTCCTAACCTCCCTTAAACCTTGCTACAGAAGAGCTTGAAGAGCACAATTCAACTATTCACGTATGTAAGAGAATCTGTTGCATCCCTCTCTGGCTCACAAGTGGCAAGAAGACTTGAAATAACCATTCCCTGCTGTGCTGTTTTTTTAAGGCCTTAAATGTGATATGTCACTCTATTATTTACCCCTTTGATTAGCTCATTATACAAACACTAAAACTGACTAATGTAAAGCTGTTCAATTGAAAGTCGTAATAGCCAACACCTCAGATATCTAATAAAAACAGGACACGCTTTATTAAACCCACCCTGACAATGTGCATCTCATAAAAAACAAGTTTATGTTTTGTGTTTTGAATTCCAGCACTCCCTTGACAATTGGTTTGTTTTAGATTTTCATTCGTTGCTCATTCTCCAGGGAGGAATGAATCTTATATTTTCTGCATTTGAGCTGTTTTTGTCTGTTGGTTATTTGTACCCCATTACAAGTATCTTTTTCAGCTCTTTTTTTCTTTTGCTTTGGCTACATCATGTCTTGTGTGCATTTGTAGTCCACAGTGATTAGTCTCACAGAGTTAACTGGAGTGTGTTGTTCTTCATTCATAACTTCACAACACTCAATCAGAATGAGTCAAGTAGACACATGTTTCAGCCAGTGCCTTCTTCATTGTACTGTTTTATAACTGTATGTATTTTTAGGAGTTGTCTTTTCTTTCCTAAAGTTCCTTTTGTAAGATTCTGTATGTTTTTTCCACATACCTCACACCTCTTACCCTCTCCTGATCACCCACCATTAGCAGACTAATCACAATGTTGGTGCTGTTTACATATAGCTCTCACAAGGATCAGCCAACACTCCCTAACTGACATCAAAATATAACCACATACAGTTCCTAATTATTACACTGAGGAAGGCACTAGCTGAAATATGTGTCTATTTGACTTTGTTTTTTTATACTTTTACCTGTGGGGTTTATGTAAACATATTGCTGGGAGCTCTTGTTGTTTTGGCAACAAAATAGAAGGAGCTTCTTGAAAAGTATTGTTCTTTTCAATGACAATGATAATTAAGAAAGCTGCACTTAAGACTGCTATGCTGTATTTCAAGCCCTGTTTCTTCCAACACGACCCTTCATGGAGTGGGCTGATTTGGTGTTTTCTAACAGATGCATACCCAATGTAATTGATGTGCTATTTAGACTATATAATAGTGATAGCGATTACTTCCATTAGCCACAACTGTTTCCCAGACATGGAGTACTGGGGGAACACTGTATAAGCTTCTGATGTTAATAGTATTATTCTTGCTTATTTATTGGCATTCATTTCCTTTCAGCTTATGACCAATCGACCAATAGAACGCACTTTGCCCTGCTGGCTTGCATCTTCGTTTTACTGTCTGTGCTGGGAGTCTTACTGTACTGCACTGACAAGAGGAGACATTTGAAAGTGTGCGAAGAATTGGAGTCAATGTTAATTGTCTCTTTTCTTCAGATGAAGCAAATCCTCTGGAGTTGTTGGATGTGGCTCACAAGGCAATGACAGCAAGAGCGTGAAAAAATGAAATGTGAGACTTTCCACGCTGCTTGTCTCTGGCTTTTCAAATAAAGCCAGGCTTCAGGAAGGAAACAACTTAATTTATGTTTCAGGACATTTTGAAATTCTTCTGCTGTTTCAGAAATCTGGTCAAAAAAAAAGCATTTCTTAATTTTCACTAGTATAATACACAGTGTAAATGGTACTAGAATCATAATGTGGTAACCATGGCAATGTAAATATTTTTGGTGATTTATTATGTTTGTTTTTCCAGTGAGAAAGGCATCCAAACTTGTTTTCTAGCATTCAGTTATTGATTGTCTTTATCAGCTGAGCAGAAGGACCTCATGGTCAGTGGGTGCAGACTGCAGTAGAGAAGGCTTTAGGTAGAAGGCTCATCTTCAGTATTTGCTCACCAACCAATTTGAAGAAGGTGTGAACCTGGTGTGAGATCATAGAGTGAGCACCTGATTGCTGATTCTATTCAAATCCATAAATCTTACCTGTTATAGACTTCCATGCACTAAATATCTGTTATCAGTCAGTCTCAAGAGGTGTGGTTTTTAAAGAAACAGTTTTGTTTTATTTTAAGACATCTAGTGCTACACTAGGTTAATGAAATCTCTGTGTTACTTGTGTCGTTGTGCATACCTCCTTGGTCATTTGATCTGGAGAGTGAAATTGTCTCTACTACTTCAATGCCTTCTTTCCAGTCATTAACCAACCAGTTTCTTCTGCTTTGCAGCCAGTAACATGCTTTGACACTGAGTTAAGGTGATATAACATAGGAGGTGAAGCCGAAACAAGTTTTGCATCACCTAGAATTTTAGGATTGAGACATAACTTAAGTTA
Source organism: Acipenser ruthenus (assembly GCF_902713425.1). Classification (NCBI taxonomy): domain Eukaryota; kingdom Metazoa; phylum Chordata; class Actinopteri; order Acipenseriformes; family Acipenseridae; genus Acipenser; species Acipenser ruthenus. The sequence goes on from NC_081206.1 coordinate 20,248,431, forward strand.
TTGAACTGTCACAAAGACGGCTGTAGTGGGTGACGACAGACCAGAAACAGGAAATAAACAACAGAGACTTGGGGTTTTGGTGAAGCTGAGCCTGTGATCGCGCTCAGCATTTAATAATTAACAGACAGAACAGAAAATAAAAAGGTTGTAACACAAAACAGGACACGGCACTTACGCCAAAATAAAGAGACAAACAAAACGGACTATACAGACAAACACGGTGAGTTTAAACAACTATACTTTCCTTCTCTCCACACCCGTTCTCCACTCACCGAACACACCCAACCCCGAGTGAGTGAAAACATGCTGCTTTTATGCAGTTGTACCGAGACTCGATTGCTAGTCAATCATTCAATTGGAATCTCGATACAACTGTACGTGAATTAATTGTGTACTCCCGTGACCACACATTACATTTTAACCAGCACGTGAAGTGATTTGCGCCATCCTCGTGCCTAAATACAAATCTACAATTTAAATAGTCGTGCTGCACACACCCATTTATATCCCATGTACCGATGACTATACACCAACATTAACACACCACATGTAACATATAAACAAATTACGCACAAGGGCGTGGCCACATTGCTACAGAACATAATAATCTGTTATTTAAAATCATGTACTCAAAGAAACTACAAAACTGTATCGCAAAAGTCTACCGGAAGCCATAATAGTAGTACAGTATTTCATGTTACATTTTGAAATGTCACTGTGGCGGGGTGCCTCTACCCTGTGAGTTATTTTATGTTTTATGTGGTGTTTTATTGTTGGTGTGTATGTATTGGTGCATGGGATATAATGGGGCTGTGTAGTACGAGTGATTTCAAATATATAGCTGTATTTAGGCACAGGGATTGCGCAATCACTTCACCTGCAGATAAAGTATGTAATAGTATGTGAGCACGGGGAGTGCAAATTAGTTCACGTGCTTAGTAATTGAATCCCAGCACAGCTGTATATATAGAGCCAGTTTTCACACACATGGGGTTGGGTGTTCGTGAGTGGAGAACGAGAGTGAGACAGAGGAGGTAAAATCTAAAATAGAAATAAACAATTGCGTGCTTGAAGACCAGCACGATACTTGTTTGTTTAGTGTTCGTCCACCTTTTGTTTGTCTATTTGTTTTGGCCCTTGTGCCCTTTTGTTTTGTGTTTTGTTAAAAGTCTGTTTATTTGTTTCACTGTCCGTTTATTCTTTAATAAATTCTGAGCGCAGCCATTGCGACTCGGCTTCACCTCATATTCACTCTGCATGTTTCTGTTCCGGGTCTGACGTCACCACTACAGCCATCCTTGTGGCAGTCACATTTTTTCATTGTTTTTCATTAAGAATATGGAAAACTACAAAGCAATATGTAATTCAATATGTTAACGTAACGTTATTCAGCAGGTTTCCATTGATTTTATGAAGCAAAATTAGTTCATTCTATAGGGTGATGCAAAACTTTTGACCATAGCTGTAGTACCTGTTATAAAAAAAAATGTATTTACTATAACATGTGTTTCTTTCAAAACTGCACCTATAGTGACTGGTAAGATTTGTGGAATTATGTTTGTAAGACACTACCACCAAATTGTATAAGCTTGAGAGGCTTTTACACTATTAAACAACCAAATGTAATTGTTTTATTTGTCTTTGTATACTATAAACAAATAATGGATTTGCATCTGCATAAAATTATGATTTAGAATGAAAAATGTCAGAAAATAAGATCTAGTCTGCTTCTGAGTTTCAGATTCTGTTGAAATGCATTCTTACTACTTATATTTGATATATATATATATATATATATATATATATATATATATATATATATATATATATATATATATATATATATATATATATCTTCAATGTATCTGTTAATTTATCAGTTATCTGTTTTTAAACCACTTTTTTGTATCCAGGTTATATCTCTTGCTCATAAATGTTCATCTGTCAAAAGTGATTAATTGTTTTAACAAACTTTTTTGTTTATTAGGAATTGCAGGAGTTTTTTTTTTTATTTTTTTATAATTTATAATTACTGTTAGGTTAGGTAAATACACCTTTCTAACTCTGAGGTACCCTTAAGGTAAATGTCATTCAATAATTAAAAAATGTCAGTAACGATGTAGCTGGTTAATTTAGATTCCCATGTTTTCTAATGTAGAAAGTTCATGGGGCACACAGTCAAAGGTCTTGCAAATTTTCGCATCTTTCTCGCAACTCTGCTTGCGTTGCGAATGTTTTGCGTAAAATTGCAAGTGAGTGAAATCTAAAATAGTTGTGAAGAAACTGCAATTATCACAGCACTGCGGAAATTAATAAATTAACATAAATTAACACAGGAAATCAACCGCAACTCTCTCGAGGTATATAACCATCAAGGTATAAAACTTGACAAGGCATAGCCCCAGCACCTCTTCAGCTATGCAAGTTAAAAATGTCATTAAATGTTTTGCTCTCAAATGTGTTTTCTTACAATTCTCAACACAATTTTATCTATTCTGCAAGTTCTTGCGTGTGCTAAACAGAGACAGTCCACTGCCAGGGACATTTAATTACTTTACCATTTAGGTGCCATAAAGGTTGTGAAAGAAGGACTGTGACTGTACTGTAGTTTTTTATACATTAAATAAATGAAATAAGCTTACTTGATTTGAAAAACGTCTTGAATGATACAAGCAAATTCTTACACTACTTGGTTTGATTAAATGAGTAGAACGCAACAAGCTTCAACAAGTTTTTAATGAAAACAAATATTGTAGCCTACTTCACTGAAGTGAAAACTGGCTTCTGTTATTTTTAAATACCACTGCTTCCTATTATACTACTGCTTAATAACAGGAACAACATTTTATTTAACTCCCCTTGCGACACACGCAAGACATTTGAATATTTGGTCCCATGTTAATAATAAACAATTAAAACATTTTTACTGATGAGCCTTGAAATAACAGACTGCTTCCCAGTACAGCCCCCATAATAGTATGTGTGTGGTAGACCTGGGGAGACAGTAAGGTCTGAACCAGAACACTGACATATTATGCCAACAACAATAGAAATTCATATCTATGCTTTTAATTAGAGAGCAATAAGAAGACACAAAACACTTTTAATCATCCATTACAAATTACCTTTCCATACTGTGTTGCAATTAATACTGTTAACAGCACAATATTTGGAAGCCTTGCTTTAAATAGGTTTAAGCAATACAATGCAACAGCTGTTCCCATGGATAAAAGTACAGTACACACATTGAAAGAACACTTCAGTACCTACACTTGTGCTCAACAGTTAGAAACACAAAATCCGCAGCAAGTTTAACAAGGTCTATTGGTCTTTTAAAGTGCATACTTGTGCATGTTATTACAATGTACACAATTGTCACTTTTAATAGAAGTGCCTTTACATTTTTTTTTTTTATTCTTATTTTAAAAGATAGGGTTAGAGAAAGGCTAATGGTGTCTGAAGAGTCTGAATAACTCCTGAGTCAACAGTAAATTGAGCTCTGAAGTGATTCAAGAAATCTCAGGAAAACATCATTCATGCAGTACATAATGGTCTCTTTCCACTAGTAGAGAAGTGTGAATCCTTTGATGGATTCTTTTTGGAATGTAGCCTGCAGCAGTGTGGAGTAGTGGTTCTTGACCACAGGGTTGTGGGTTCAATCCTAGGTGGAGGACACTGCTGCTGTACCCTTGAGCAAGGTACTTTACCTAGATTGCTCCAGTAAAAACTGTATAAATGGGTAATTGTATATAAAAAATAATGCGATACAATTGTAAGTCACCCTGGATAAGGGTGCCTGCTAAGAAATTAATAATAATAGGCTAAAGACTTGGTGCCTTGAGTTAAGGAAAGAGCATTGAGGCTTATGGAAAGTTGGGTTAGATGTACGATGTCTAATAAAAAAAAATACCACAAAATAAAACTGGTGACTGAAACGTAATAATTCAAGGATTGCTGGCATGTCTCCATTGTTAGTATGCACAAGAAGGCAGTGGAAGCATCTGACGAACGTGCTTTGAAAGCCACTTGGACGTCAACATGCTAGGAAAGCCAGATTCAAGATGAGTTTCCTTTTTTGTGAAACAATCCTAATCATTTGGCTGACTACACTAATATTAAAGCAATTAGAAGAGACTGTTAAAATATTTATATATTACAAGTGAGTAACACTTTATTATTATTATTTGTTTATTTAGCAGACACCTTTATCCAAGGCGACTTACAGAGACTAGGGTGTGTGAACTATGCATCAGCTGCAGAGTCACTTACAAATACATCTCACCCGAAAGACGGAGCACAAGGAGGTCAAGTGACTTGCTCAGAGTCACACGATGAGTCAGTGGCTGAGGTGGGATTTGAACCGGAGACCTTCTGGTTATAAGCCCTTTTCTTTAACCACTGGACCACACAGCCTCCTATAACACTGTTTTAAGTAAGCCACACTTATCTAGATTTTTTTAAGAATGTTATAGGACATCACCTAGTAGGAAAACACAGGTTTAAGGTGATAGCATTAGCGAAGCAGGCTGAAATCCATAACAATAATCTATCAAAGCAAAGCATTAGGTTTCTAAACTGCTCAAATCTATGCAATACATGAGACAAAACTAATTAACAATGAGTGCGTGCAATGCTAATGGAAGTAGGCATGAACACACTCCACTCTCAAATTTGTATATATATAACATTGCTTCCATTAAAGCACACAGCATGCAAAATGTTTGGCAACTAAAGAATGTAACACAGAAAGGATGGCATGTATTGCACGTAAGGTCCAGCCAACTATGATGCCTTTTTATAGAGTTTTGTTGTTTACAAACTTCCATTTCCATTGCCTTCGCTGGCATTAAGTTCAATGGTCAACTGTTTCAAATTGTTTGGATATCCAGAGTATATAATGCACTCCCATACCCTAGCTATCATTTATGTACACCTTTTAAACTGTACCACTTTTTATATTAAGGTCTGGTTTCACAGACCCAGATTAGCAATGATTATGAACTTACCTAAGGATTTGTCCATACTCAGAGAAAAAGTTGAAGAAGCAGTACGAAAATTGGTGAATCAGCATGAATAGACAGCATACCTGCAGAACTGCTGAAAAATGGGGGAGATGTCACCATTGACATACTTCACAAAATATGAAACACTACCTGGAAGTCAGGGAGGTGGCTAACCCTATAGGCACGATCTACTGTGATTCCAATGTCCAAGAAAGGGAACCTTCACCAGTACAAAAGCCACCGCACTATCAGCTGATCAGTCACCCAAGCAAAGTTCTGCTAAGCCTCATTTAGAAGCATTACTTGCAGAAGAAAAAGCAGCTTTCAGAACTAGAAGAAGCAATCTTCAACTTGAGAATACTGAATGAAAAACACATATAACACCAACAGGAACTACATCACAACTTCATAGATTTCAATAAAGCATGTGATCATGTATGGCAAGACGCACTATCGATGGTGATGAAGAAGCTTAACATTAGCAAAAGAATAATAACAACCATTGGAGCCATCTACAACAATGCAGAGTGAATATCTTGCTGGTGACACACTGAGTAACTGGTTCTGCAAAACAAGAGGTAAGACATGGATGTCTCCTGTTGCCATGCCTGTTCAACCTTTTCCTTAATTATATTATATTATTGCCTCCAGAGCCCACTCCTTCTCCACCCTCGCTCCGTAGTGGTGGAATGACCTTCCTACAGATGTCAGGACTGCCCAGTCCCTGACCACCTTCCGACGCCTCCTCAAGACTCACCTCTTCAGACAGCACATGTAGAACTCCTCTTTTTTCCCTCTGGACACTTATCACTCTTCCTAAATGTACTTTACTTGCTCTTATCTGCCCCCTATTTTACTGCATTTAATCATGTACTTTAGAGTACTGTAATCTGTCACAAGTGTTATTTAATCTGTAGTATTTTGTATTTAATTATATACTGATGTAACTATCACTGACACTGTTATCTGCTCTGTTATTGAATCGTATTTTGTCATATTCTTGTACTTGCTAAAACCAAAGTCATTGTATTTTTATCTTGCTCTTAATTGTATTATTACTTGTACTGTGATTCTTGAAATGTATTTTTGTTTATGACTGTAAGCAGCACTTGCAAAACTTGACAGAATCTGGAAAGACAAGAACATCTCAAGTACATCCAAGATAAAACTTCTTAGAACGATTGTGTTCTCAACAGACCTGCACGGATGAAAAACCTGGACTCTAACAGCAAGAAGAGAATTAAGAACTGAAGCCTTTGACTTCAGATGTATCAGAAGCTTCCTACTGATAGCATATTCTGCACATAAAACTAACAGCTCTATTAAAGAAGTAACTACAATAATTAGATCCCACAGGCATCTACTAGCAGCAGTAAAGAGGCGGAAGCTGAAGTGGTTTGCCATGTGACCAGAGCACCTATATAGGGAAATCGCAGTAAGAGCTTCTCCAAGCTACTAAAGACCACCTGAAGTGGAGGTAAATGAAAAACTGAATCCTCAATGACCGAGTCAGTCATGGGATAAGTGAGTAAAGGTTAAATTGGGTTGTCCAAGATCAGTGTTAATCAGCGTCTGTGAAACCATGCGCAGGCATTAAAACTTTTTTTTTCTAATAATTTGTTTAGTGATGAATGACTTCCATCCATTCCCATGTGAAAACTGAGTTCTTAGCATGGTACTTTCAGCGACATTTGTCTCGGAGCAACAAAGGTGTGATGGAGACTGAAAGCTGCTCTCACTGCAGAGCCATGCTCAAATAAGACAGTATTTTCTGTCTCTAAAAATGCACTTCCTTACAAAATGATCTACAATGGCAATGCAATGGTTTTGTACTAAGGGGTAATGGTAACATAGTATCCATACTGACATACATCCAAATGGTATGAACGAGTAGACAATTGTAATCAGTGTGGTACCATAGTACCTTATCATTATCAACGTTCTCCCAATCTCTTGCCATTGTTGGCAATTATGTGGCCAGCTAATGGTTCTGCTGAGGTTCAATGGTATTATAGTGTTATAGATATACCCCACAAGGATCAGATTACACCCAAAACCAGCCTGGAATAGACCTAATTGTGCTCAAATATCTAAGTAACTATGGCAGGGAGAACCACAGGCAATTCAAAGGAAGTATGCAAATAACATGGAACTCCAAAGAGGTGGACATTAGATCATGCCACTCTTGTCATCCAGATCTGATCCCCGTCTGGAAGACCTCCCCAGCAGAAGCTCCTTCTCATGGATCAGGCTGTCCAGCAGGTCTTCCTGTCGGTAATTGTGGTAGACTTTTAGGAAAGAAAGGATAGTGATTCCCAGCCACGTCAGCCAGGCAGCCCACAGTCCAAACTTAAAAAAAGGTTAAAAAACATAATAAGTGATGCAGTGAGTGAACTTGGAACTCAGAAAAAATGAAGATGATAAGCTTTTAAATGTATGATTTCAGAATCAGGGACTAATGTGTTACAGACTGCATCAGACATACTGTACAGCCACATAAACTAACAGGTCACAATAAACTTAATGATATGAAGTTAACTAAAGTTCAGGAGGTGGGACGGCCACTACACATTTCATCATCTCAATGTAACCTATCAAAAACATATAAATACCCATGTAACTCCCCCCCTCTCTTAGATTAATTTTGTATCCATCTGCCTCCCCATCTCCACCTCAGTAGCTTTTCTAGGTACAATCTATTATGGGGGTCACCTGCCTTGTCCAGACAGCCAGGTGGTGGACCCTCAAACCAAGCAGGTTTGATGCCAAATTGTTTCTTTCATACATCACATAATCATCAATAACATTTTTCTTTAAACTCAAATGTCTGTGTTGTGAGGTTTGTCCTGAACTACTGAATAATTATTGGATCATAGCTGATGAAAATCTCACATTTTGATTTGTTGTCTGATATACGTTCAAAAGTGTTTGAGGATACCTTGACAGAATTCAGTAGACCCTCTCAAGTCAAACCAAACAGCAACCAACAGACTAAACAAAGAACACTACAGGTACAGTCCTGATGTAATTGTCCACACTGAATATAAAGACACCGAAAAGGTAACTTAAATGACAAACTAATAGGGTACTATAATCAAAAAGTAATACTGTACTTGTGCATGTAGGCCTACTACAAGCGAATTGAGGCTATTGATCTCCAAACACAGTATGAAAAATGCAAAAATAGTTCTAATACAATATGGTTATGAAGTGGCTGATCAGTACACTGAACACAGACGAGACATATGTATATGAAATGGTGATATTGTGCTTAATAGGTTCAGCAGTAAGTTGTCATTATGGGCAAATATATCAGAAGCTCTTTACAGCGAGCTGGTAAGGAGTTAAAATTTTAGGACAAGTTAGATACTAAGATTTTACTAATTTGCTAAGGTATTGTTTTTAAACCCATTTTTCATTATAAGAAGACTGGGACTAGGAGTACCATTTTGTAAATTTTCGCACTAAATCAGTAATTGATTTTCTAGCTGGTACTGGAATTGGAGTGGAATGCATTTAAGCAGTAACACAAGACAGTTTGTGCATTGAATATAAAAAAGCAAGAGTTTTCATGCTACCCTGTTATCTGACAGTGTATACAATTGTTTAGTACAGCCAACCAACCTGTGCAATGGCAAACTGGTCATAAAAGGAGGAGTTGTCCAAATGTAGTTCCAAATCAGTATCCTGCAGCTCCTCACAGCTGTAACAAAGAGGGAAATATTATAAACGAGTTATCAACTATCATCCATAGACCCTTCTGTGGAAGAGTGACCTACGGACAACCTGGAGTGTGTGCAAAGTATTCAGAGACAGATGTCCAAGGTACAAAACCCAGGTGTTAGCCCTCTTCTAGCACAGTCCAGGTTTCCTCTAAACAAAAAAAATAAATAAAACTGGAGAACAAAGGCCAATGATCTTCCTATAGACCTGCCTCCAGTTTAGCTGTATCAAATTGGGGCAGCAGCAGTCTAAACTAATTCAGTTCAAATCTGCCACTCTTAAAGAGAGCTGCCTAGAGAGCTTCAGGAAGTGCTGGGTCACCCTTCACCAAGATGGCCGCTGCCGTCCCTCTTATGATAGAAGAGCATGTTCTCCATCAGCTAGGCTAGCGTCTAAAATCAGGAGGCAGGACTACACATCGATGGAGCCTCTTCACTCCATCACACCTTCAAATACAATCAAAAATACAGCATCCGAGTGATTTCCCTGTTCTAAGATGACATTCAACCACATCTTCTAGTGTTCATTCTGTTTGAAGTTGTGGATGGTAAGCTTTGTTAACTAGTTCTTTGTTGACTTTGTTACAGTACTGCTGCTTCCTGGTGCCTAATCACTTCCTGTGCAATAGGTCATATGGTCTGGTTGTAGTTATACCATTGCAGTGAAACTGCCCTACAGCACATGACGTGTTTTAGAACACTAACTTATGGAATCATAAACATTAGATCAAGTTTGTATTATGAGTCAATTATGGACCTGGAATTGCCATGAAAAGTGATAACTCACTGTTCTAACTTTATATATATATATATATATATATATATATATATATATATATATATATATATATATATATATATATATAGACACACACACACACACACACACACACACACACAGAGTGATTAATAATTCATGCAGCATTGGCAGAGCATTGTTAAAACTGTGGAGGATGGTATGTAAAGGAAAGATGTCTATGAGAGAGACACTCTGTGATGCACTGTTTGCCACCAAGAGGCTGTTCAGGTATAAAGAGGCTAGATGCCTACAGTTACTCAGTACTCACAGCAGAAGGGCATGTGTTAAGAATTAACTAATTTTGCTGTATGGCTAAAAATAGAAGTAACAGGGAGCTAACAGCTAACGCTTTTGCTAACAAGCACCTTGATAGAAGCACAAATCCAAGCTCAATGGAAACCAGTCTAACCTCCATTTTCTCCGGTTTTCAACAATGTTGTGAGAATTATGAACTCTATAGTGTTGTTAAAAATGACCATATTAATGCAGCACTTTTTGAATGTAGCTAAACATGGTAGCCCACATATAAAATCACTAGGTTTCAAGACCTCAGACGTCTCATTTCAGGTGTGAGTGACAATTTAAAGACACATTTAAAGGCATCCTTCTGAAAGCTATATTTCATGACCATACCAGGTTACTCTTTAAAATGATTGGGTTTCTGCATGTTTTACATGCCTGTGTCAGTTCTGCCATTTGGTCACATGAGGTTTCTGTTTATATTGTACTTTATAATGCTTTACTTATAATGTACTTTATAATCTTTCAATTATAATGTACTTTATAATCTTTATTGTGACTCAAAATCTGGATCCTCCAGTGAATATTACTCATCATGAACAAAATCTAAATTGAGGACATCCTAACATTGATAGGGAATCTCACTGAGAGAAGTGATCCTGTTTCCACAATTTCTCCTAAAGTCATAATCTGCCCATGGCTATCAGATCTGTGATTGCAATTCAATAATGTACCATCACTGAGAAAAATGATATGATTAAATCATGTTTTGGTTATCATTAAACAAGTGAACCAAGATTGTATTGTTAATGTCATTATTAGCACTAGTAATGTTATCACTGGTCCCCATTTAATTTTGGCTGAATAGCTGCAATCTGCATGCACACATGATCTCAGCTAACACAATAACAAATCAATACATATTTTCAACCAGGTCAAGCAAGTATATTGGCAATTTTTTTAATAAAACTAAAACCATTTGTTTTGACAGCAGCAGGTAGGGCATTTCAGCTACGTATTGGGTCCAACAAATTACTTGTCATGGGACCTCAAAGTATAGTCACTGCATTGAATCTTTAATGAGATTGACACCAGCAAAGTGAAGAAAAGCTACAGACCTGTTTGGCATGCTTCCATTTTCAGTGATGGCATCGCACCACATGTTAAATCCCACGCTGACAATTGTGCTGGCAACAAAGATGACAAAAACCACAAAGGAACTCGCCAGCAGATTTACGAAGGCATAAAAGAAGGAGCTGTAATTACAGAAAGATTAGAGGTTAGACTCATTGAAAAGCACAACAACAGCTGTATCAGTAATTATTCTTCTTTGGGCAGATGTAAAAGACTTGACACTGCACAGAAGAGCAAGGGACCAACATAATTAACTGCACTGTCAAGCAGATCTGTCAGAGCAATGGTCACCAACATGCCTATTTCACAAATCAGAGAACCAGAACATCTCCTTTGGCTTTCTTACTAAGTCGATTAGAAATTGCATGTGTTTCAAAGCTGTGTGAGCTGTGTGGGAGGAATGTAATTTTATAACCACTAAGATTCAGGTTTTTATATTTCTCATTCAGTGTGGACCATTTGTATGTCTGTACATGGTGAACAAGTGCCTTGAATTTAACTTTGAATTTAACTTTTCCAAACTTATCGACCTCTAGCCACAAACAGACCCTTTGGATTGCATGCAGAGCACAATCATGTCATACATCGTGGATCCTACTGAGCATGTCTTTATTTAATCTATATTTAATGTAATGATTCTTGTGATGTGAGATTATGTGAACCCTCCATACATGCGTTTGGTGGGTGCTTGGTGTACCGATTAAAAAAATATATTTTTAGGTTGATCTGAAAAGTGAATGAGCCTTTTGTGACCTTTACTACAATTACAGAAGCAGTATAATTGACACACCCAAGGATAATTTGACTAATGTACTGTAAGGAATAATATTCATCTTCATTTCATTTCAGTTTACAGACCACTTTGTTTGTATTCGTCAAAAATAGTTGGACTCCTTCCCCACTGAAACCTGCTTGCAAATTTAACACTGTGAGGTAAGTCTACATGCTCCTACTTTTTTAGGTTAATTAAATAGCATTCATGACTTGAAGACTCAAGACTAAAATCTTAGCAAAACTAAGTAAACATTGTTGATAAGATAAGAACCTTATTCAATTTCAAATTATTTAAGATGTGTTCTGGTACAGGATGTATATTAAACATCCCTAAATATATAGTTTTGCATTAAAAGGGTTATATCTATACAGATAACGGAAGTGTACAGCAGAAGTACCATGACCTTTCCCACAGACCTGATTCAATTCAGCTACACTTGCAGCTACTGTGATGACGATGCTAATGAAAGATAGCTGCCCACCACATCCCTCCCTCCTTCATTTTCTATTTGGACAACCATTCAGAGAATAGAGAACCCTGAAATCCATGGATACAATAAGGAATAACATAGTATTAGAAGTTAATGTACCTTAGCAAAACCTATGTATCTGAGCAATAGGTCATATTGCACTTTTCAGATTCATCTATTTAATTGTACTATATTCCCAAATATCACATTTTGTTATAATAGTATGAATGACTACTCATAGTGAAATCTGTCAAGGCCCTCGTTGTGTTTTGATTTCTCTACAGTACAACACGCATGATTAATTGAGACGAAATCTGTCTTTTGAAAGCCAAAGCTAAAATGTCTCCCTGTTCATCAAGTCTTTATAAATTACATCCATTAATCGTTTCTGAAACGTATGCATGTATATTTAATGTCTACCAATTTGCTGGTTAGATATTCATCAGAACCCACTCAGGGCGTTGATTCTGGGTGGAGCAGTTACATAAACTGTGATTATGTTGGTTTTTGTCCCTTAGACACGCAAAATGAATAAAATGTGCTCCTATATGCCCAACTTAAAATATCTAAGTGTGGAAAGAAAAACACTGTTATTTATTTATGTATTTATTTATTTTTAAATGTATTAAATATACACGTAGTATTTCACATACAATCTTGGAAATCTAATAAATATATCTAAACATTGATTTGCGTCAGGAATAGTAAAATTATTATTTTTAAAAAATGTATATTTTGTTGGGAAATGCGTTTTTTATAGTGATTTTTACAATGCACGCAACGACACACAATTGTTTCTCTAATTACATTAATTACACACCATTGATAGAAAAAAACAAAAGTGTGATATAAACCCAGTAAAAACTCACTCATCGTGACCCTTGCAGAGGTAGAATAGTATTCTCCACGCCTGTACTGCAGATACAATGAGGGACACTATCCCAACGAAAGTGCTGAAACGACAAGCAGATTCTGGCCCCCATTCCTCTACAATAAACCTCTGTTTCTCCACTGTGATGTTCTCGTTCTGCCACATCCCCCGAGTAAATAGCAGACATTTCCCTTGGAAATCATCACCGTTTTCAGATAACGGAACTACGGCGATAAACCCAAAGAGAAAAGCCAAAAAATAAAGTATACACTGGGCAAAGAGAAAATTATCGAGAGCCATTTTTGTTCTCTTTTTCAGTGCCTAGAGAAACGGCAGTTGCGCAGTGTGCACTGACACACTGACGCATAAAGTAAACCATACAGAAAGTAACTGGTAATGTAGAACTATGTGATGACTAGCAGTAATGACATGTGCAACTGTATCACGGGTGTATTTCAATCAGTATTATTTATTCTGTTAAGTGCATTAAATATAGTCTATTTTTTATATATGACTTTTGTTTCGTGCTAATATTATAAGCACTATTTTGTATGTTTCATTATAAATCTGAATACTGTTTATAACCACAGCATAAGTAAATATATTGAGTTTGAATATTACATTACCAGATATACTCACTTAACCTTTCCAAAAACGTGTGCATTCTTCCACAAAGACGTTTACAACAAGTATTAAATACATAATGTAAACATAATTCTCTCTCTCTCTCTCTCTCTCTCTCTCTCTCTCTCTCTCTCTCTCTCTCTCTCTCTCTATATATATATATATATATATATATATATATATACAGTATATATATATATATATATATATATATATATATATATATATATATATATATATATATATATATATATATATAATGCAATTAAAACCTGACTTGAATTATCATTTATGTTGCAGCCGTATGTTGCATACAAACTTCAAGCAGTGGTGCCATTTCAGCACCTTGGACAGCGCCACGCTTTTTCTATTTGTAGATGAATGCAGGTTAATTTATGTTTTCATTTTTCCAGTCAACAGCAACTGTTTTCCTATCTGACTTTCATATACAAAAATGACCAATTACCTTATTGCATGTTTTGCGTTTCTAAATGCTTTATCAACCATATACATCTAAACTTAACTTAATCATAAAAACTTAATCATAAAATATAGTATCATATCACAGCCTCTTCATTATATTTCAAGCCTAGTCCTTTCCAATAACTGTAATCTACAGATAAAGTATACAAAAATGTATACAAATAAAATGAAATATATTAATTAAAACAAAACTAGAGATGGATTTTGCAGGATGAGGTAATATTGAAACATAGCTACAAATGTTGATAAGATGTGTATCCTATTCATAGAAAATAGGTTTACAAATGGAGTGGCTCTGAGTTTGAAACTTCAAATCAATACTATTTAATTATCCAGACCAATAAGATAAGTGTCAATTTAGTGTGGAACAGCTCCTATTCTCAAAACATATTTAATTATTGGTGGTATCAAACTAATAAAAACATTTTTCTAAACACACAAAGACCTAAGCAGGACACATTTTAAACATGTTTAAAAAAAACTGTAGGAAAAATGTGTGTTAATAAAACTTCTTTTTACTATGTAACCTTTATTAGCACCAATAACACTTTAACTCCACCACTTATTAGTGTGATTTCTTTGCTGAATAGAATCCCTTTCCATTTAGAAATCCCTATGCTTTTAAATGTAGTCCTAAGTGCAGGTATTTGAGGGCTGGATACTGGATATTGTAATCTTATGGGCTACACTTATTTGATCAGGTTTAAAAATTAATATACTGTTTAACATGCTCTGATTGCAACTACTACATAATAGTGTATACTAATATTAGGGGAATCATTTTAAGGGAAAATGATGCATGGAATTATTTCTAATATTACTATGAAAAGCGGCTCATACGAATAAGCTGGATACAAAAACATGACTGGCTCTGTCAGATTTACTTACCTTGTCAACCCAATGAATTCAGTCAGCCATGAAAGGCTTATTATGGAATGTGAATCACTAACAAGGATGAAAAAAGTAATTTATGGTATATAGTTCTTCCTTCAAGTTAATGTAGAGTAATCCATAACCCAATCTGTCATTTTAAATATCTTCATAGTAAGTCACTTGTTTTTAACTCTGTTGGCTGTACTTGCTCTATAGTATTTTTATACATGACTGGCTGAGAAAATTAGAGAGTTTAAGCATTCTCAACTATTCAGTAAGTTACAGCCCAATAGCAGGTCACCTTTTTTGGCCAGTGTCACACAAGCAATACAATCTATTCAAGAATGAGATCTGGACATGTGTGGTTGTATTCCATTTTGTTTAAAGCAGAACAAAGATTTAAAAAAAAAAAAAAGACCTAGAAATACATGGCTGTAGTCCAGCATCAATTTTAGAGCTTGTAAGGGAATTGTTTCTCAATTAAAAACTAGAAAGAAAGTTAAGTACAGTTGACAAATATTTCGGCTAATGTCTTCTTCATAAAATAACGCACTCTGCTAACTCATATGTTTCTTCATCAATGATAATAATAACAATAATCATCATCATAATAATCATCATCATCCCTACCACCATTACCATGAGTTCAAGCACAGAAAAAAATGCATTGATATATTAATCAAATTGGATATATTAATATCACACCAGCAGTTCTACATATACATATTACAGTTAATATCACTTCGCATTAAAAAAGTATGTTATGCTAAATATATACAAATTCTGCTACAGATCAATATACTTATTACATTACGTTATAGTACTTTTTACAGAATTCATGCATTATTCTAGTAAGAAATAACCCACGACAGGGTGCCTGGTAAGACAGTTCTTACCGCACGCCCTGGTGTGCTGTGAGGCACGTTATAGGTGTCTTTACATCATCAGTGGCTAAAGATCTGGAACACATGTTAATCTTAACTAAGTAAATCAATAATTGGTTTAATTAAGTAATTGAAAGCTCTGTTGAAACAAAAATCAGACCCCGTAGCTCTCCAGTAGATCTCTGATCTACAGTATTTGCTTGCCCAATCTAGCATGTAAAATCTATTTTGCTGAAAGTGCGAGGTGAATCTCTTTCTTTTTCTGGATTATCTTCTCCACGTCACTTTTCATTTTCCCAACACAACCCTCAAGGTCTCCCCCAAACTCCTTAATCAGCTCAATTCTCTCATCAACAAAATACTGCAAGGAACGAATGTTATATTCATCCTGGGGACAGAAAGTAAAATAAACCAATTAAAATAGTACCATTACTTCAACCTTTTCCCTAAAGAAGGTTGTAATGCCGGTTACCTTCATAGAAAACAATGGGAGACCAAAACAATATCTCTCCCAGTCATTTTAAATTTGAATTGCCATTGTACTTGTGAGACAACATGTTCATTAAAGTCTTGAATACTATTTTCTGATTAGGGATATCACGATATTTATTAAGCAAGTATTAGTAAAACAAATTCTCCACCAAAAACCATTTATGCATCAGTCCCTTCCAACACGTAGAAGGGTAGTGTATATCCTCTATAATATAATGCTTAACATTGACAAACTCCTCTGCCTTATAGGGATATCTGCTAAGAGAGACGGCTGCATGTTGTACTCCAGATGCTGCATGTCAACGTATTTTCTGTAGACAACTGCATGTCAAGGTTTTTCTGGCCCCAGGATATGTGTGTTTAAAAAATACATCACTAGATTGTTATTGCATTTTTTTTCTTCTGCTTTATCACATAACATCAGGACTAAGGGAAGAGAAAATCTGTTTGAAATTACCAAAGGTCGTATCTCCTTCAGATGATTTAGTTTTCCTTTTACTCCGTTCATTCCAAAATAAAACCTCTTTAGTGCTTTGGCGAACTCGGCATCAAAATTTGGAAAGGCAGATCGTCCGCTCAGTCTGTCGTTAGATAATTTCTCTGAGATAGAGGTAGTATCTGTGGCAAAGAAACAGATGGAGTTGTGTGAAGATTAATAAAGCTATTCCTTTATACTAAAGTACTGCAAAAAAGGGTACAGTATATGGTCCTCAAAGCTGTGCCTTGGCAGCTAACATATTCTGTGATTCTACAATGCTGATGTATTGGTAGGGGAAGTAAATCAAATACTCGAGCTGCACAAACCGATTATTCGTATAAGCTGCCCACAGGTGAGGGTAATTCATGTTAATTGGACTAATTTACCATTCCAAGTAAAACAACTGAAGAGACAGCTGTTTGGAGTTGTGATGATTGCTATCCTTCACAGAAAATGAAACAAGTGAAGAAACAGCTGCTTGGATTTCCTGTGTACAGCAATCATCACAAATCCAAGCAGCTGTTTCTTCACTTGTTTCATTTTGAATGGTAAATTAGATCAATCAACAACAATGACCCTCACCTGGTGGTCAGAACCTGGTTTCAGTGGAGAGTTCAATCTGAATAATCAAATAATAATTTTGTGCCCCGCTATCCAATACAATCCTCACTCGATCTCTGCTTTTGTGCTATTTCTTATATCTGTATTTTAACGTCATTTTATTCTGCATTTTGGAATAAGAAGCTTATTAAAAGATAGAAAATGATCATGCCCTCAACCTTAAAAATATACATATGTGCCCATGGCCTAAAGCTTTAAAGACACATGGCATAGGAACCGTGATACAAGTCTTCAGAGCAAACTACACCCAAATACATGGGAAAACACTATAATCATTCCACTTTATAAAATAATACATAAAACATTGATAAACAAATGTACTTGAAAGCATACAACTCCTAGGATTGCTCTTGGCTGATTCCTTGTTTTGACCACTAAACCTACCTGGAATTGGACCCTGTCTAGCTCGCTCTTCCATTTCCCCTCTCATTTCAAAGTTTTCAGTCTTCAAGACCCGGTTTTCTTCTCTCAACTTGTCGCATTCTAATTCCAAGTGTAAGAGTCTTTCATGAAGTTCTGAGAAGTCATTGCCAGAATCCTAAAATGTATGAAGGAACAAAAACATTTTTTCTGACATACACCAAAGACCACCACCTTGCCACGGGGATGCCCCTACCATCCTAAGAAAATAAATGGGTGGTCTAGAACTGAGTAGGTATAGTAGTAGATTATCCAAATAAATTACTGACGCACTCTATGGTAAATCTGTGTATTAATAGACAAGGGATAAGCCAAACAATCTAAATTTAATAAATTATTAGTGGAAACATGCATACCTTAACTTCTTTTTGCAATGCTTCACTGTGCTTTTCCAGGCTCTTACAATCTCAAAAATGCGATTTATCATTGTCAGAAACACCAAATAACAAAAAGCAAAGAGCAACTATATACCGTTGATGTGCATGATTGCTGGGAGTCCTGGTAGCACATGTCCAGCAAAACAGTCCCCTCATTAGAAAGCTGGATGTCAGCATATGAAGTCTCCATTTCAGGACAGCCCTCTGTGTCAACAAAAACAGCATAAGCAACAACAGAAAATTGAAAACATGCAGTGTAAAAAGTAATATCAAACAACAATGACATTTTGACAGCTCTAGAACTGTGCTAATTTACTTGTTTGGGGTGTTTTTTCATCAATATTCTTTCATGTCTTTCTTGTTCTTTTGGTTTTAGATGTGCTTTAGTATCAGGATGAGTGGATGATGCCATATCTAAAGCCTGCTCTTCAGGTTATGTCAGTTGTTTCAGTGTGACATGCTTTTAGCAGTGCATTTATCCTGAAGACACTGCTGGGGTGAAATTTTGAACATTATTTAACCTATTATAGTATCAGATATCATTGGTTTTAAACTATCACTGTGCAAACTGGGAAATGTATTTTCTTTGTCAGGTTTAATGAAAGATCACATCTTGCCCATGACTACAATTCTACAATTCACAGCAGAGATGACGCATTTCTAAGGAATTTAGTGAAATCAAAATTATTTCACCTTAAAAGAATAGTAGAAAGGTAAGACATAGGGGTAGGTTTATTAAAGTGTCACAAAATCATCTCAAACAAGTTGGAAGTCTTGGATGAAATTCGCTAGACAAGCACAGTGTTATTTGCGACTTTTTAGGGAATGCTTTGCGGCAGCAGTTTTTCTTTGTGGTTCAACCTTTGATGACTATGTAATTATGGGTGTTCCTGCATAAATTCGCAAAAAGGGGTGATGATAGTGCAAATGAGGGTTCTCAAATACTACAACGAGATGTATGAAAGCTGCAGGCAATTGCGACTATTGCATCAGTTTGTTAACATATTTTAAACAGTCGCAGCATGTTTTAAACAGTCGCAATTGTTGCTGGCATTTCCCAGTACGCTTTTTTCTCGTGCGTTGCCAGTTGTGCTCAATGCAGGGTGTACTTACAAGCCTTGAAAACAAATTTTTATGACATTTCTGGTTTCCCCAACATGTTGGGAGCAATAGACTGCACACATGTGCCACTAACCCTGCCAGCTCATTCTGAGCATCTGTATAGGAATAGGAAACACACCTATTCTATTAATGTGCAGGTGGTTTGTAATTGTGCACAATTTAGCACTGCACCACTGACTAACTGAAATAAAAACAGACAGTATATATTTGGCTTATAGGCTATTAATGATAATACGAATTAGTGGTATAATGCAAAATGTGTTGCTGGTCCTTTATAATTCATATTAACAAGAATTGACTGTCCTCCTGTAAGTATCATAACTTGTCAATGTGGTACCATGATCTACTTTGTGTCTAGGCTGCCATGTTAATAATAATAATAATAATAATAATAATAATAATAATAATAATAATAATAATACAAACGCTAAAATCATTTAGTTTCAATTTAAAATAATATTTTATTTTAGCATCATGATTTATTTTGTGTTACCATACCGGTAGCCTATAGGCTAAGATTTTACTACTGTATACTGTATACGCTTACTGTACAGATTTATATTTTTGTTAATAATGTAATGTGTAGCCTATCCAAAACACATTAGTGTTATTTCAACGCAATGATTTATACATTTAAAATACACTGAGCACTATAGATAGTGTATAGTCTAATAGGATATAATTTCACACAGGCATGTTTAAAACACAGTGCTTGCATAGCTCCTCAGAAATATATATAAAAAAGTACACTGACCTTGGAGTCCAAAGAGCTCCAGTATGATGGCATGAGTTTTCAAGTAGTTTAGAAAGTCCATGGTGACATGCTGGATGGTGACGTGCACAGAGTAGGCTAATGTCGGGTTAATATTTCCCCAGCTGCTGTTTGTGTAAAACACAATAGGGAGCTCATATATCTGAAATCTGCAGATTACAAAATAACAAAAATGTAATGTGAGCTGGTTGTTCAAACTAGGAACCTATGATGTTTAGGAATTGTGCCAACAAACTGTGACATTGCTGGTGTCCAATTTTAACAACGGAAATGTACCATACATTAATGAACTTTCTACTTTTACATAACATAATAAAAGTTACGGATGAGAAAAGGACATTTAGTCCATCCGGTTCCTAGCAGTTGATTGATCCCAGAACTTTGTCTAGTCAGTTCTAGGCAGCAACAACGTGGCTTGGTAACACATTCCATACACTCATCGCTCTCTGTGCAAAAAGTGTCTCCTACCCTCTGTTCTAAGTCTGCCTCTGCTCAATTTCCAAGTGTGTCTTCTGGCCATGGTCTCTGTGCTGCTGTTAAAATATTTACGAAGGTTAACCTTAACTCCTTGACAGTCTTCCTTAACCATTTTTTGGTTCTAAATTAAGCCAGTTCTCTCAACCTATTTTTATAACTCATACCTTTTAACCCTCAACCTACCTACGTAACTCAGCATTCTGTTTGCCTTTTTCATTGCCTCCCTACATTGTCTGGTTGTTGATGGTGACTAGTCTACGATTTCCATTACACGAGAGTAGATGTTAAAACTTCATGCTGATTTGAACTCGGCTCTCGCCAAGATAAGCACCAACTAAGACGTAGCTTTACAGTAAACTAATGTGATCCATATGCGTCTCCATCCATTTACGTTTCCTTCCATATGATGATGTAGATATCCTTCTGTCTGGTGTTAATGGCTGAAGTGTAATGCTGGCTCCAGGGATCAGCTTATTTTGCCTCCCTGGCGCATCAGCACACACAACGGCTGCGATGCTGGCTCCGGGGATCAACCAAAGTGCGGCCTCCCCAGCGCATCAGCATGACAACCGTCTGGATTGAGCTAAGTAGGGTACATCTCTGGGGTTTTCAAGTGGGCACCTTCCATCCTCAGTGTTTCGTCGACTAGCCCACGACACCTCAAGAGGGCTCGACGGTGATTCTGGCGTCCCAGCATCACCCCCCTCCGTCCCCCACTCAACTCAGCCCAGCTTACTTACCTGTCCCCAGCCAGAATCTTTCCGTCTCAACCACAGCCAGTTGCTGCTCCTCTCTGCTGCTTCAGATAAGTTCTTCACTGTGCGACGCAACTCTTGTCTACTAAAACGCCAAGATGTTTCTCGTGGTGGACCTGTTTTAGTTTTGTACCCCCCTTTATTATGATATTTATTACCTCCATGTAACACAATTATTAAATTTCACTTTTTAGTCCAGTTCATTCAGAAATCTAATTTCTCTGATTATTTATTAAAGCTTAGACTAGACAACACTATTACAATATTTGTACACTACATTCTTTGGCCTTTTGAGGTACACCTGTCCATAAATGAGCTTACAGATAAGTGGAGAGGCTGACCATAGGAAAGCCATGGGCAGGGGGGCAGGATAGCTGCCTTCTCCGTTAGACAAAGCCAAACAGCAAGGGGAGGCTGGGGAGCAGGAGGAGACGAACTGTGGCACACAGGAGGGATGTAATGGATTGCGGTAAGATTTAAATCTCTTCACTGCCGATAGTTGGAAGTATTGTTTACACAGTTTGTTCTACGATTAAAAGTGAGTTCCCTGCCTGAACCACCATTTTGCTTAATTTCTAAATCCCTTTAATTTCTTGGTTCTGGGTAGAGTATCACAGGTTTTTTTTCCCATGTTCTTCACTTCTCCAATAATTTATAGATTGTGGCAGAGTAATAAAGAGCCTATCTGGAGTGATTTTCTTCATGCTGCCAGAGCAAGACAGTTTTGTCATGAATCAGTGCCCGGCAGAGAGTTTTATTACAACTATATATCCATGCAGATATAGGACTAAAAAATAATGACATTCCGATATCAACATTTCTTTGACAGGGAGAAAGTCATGATAAATAAACCCCCCAAAATACAATGAGTGAGACTGGTGTGTCAAGACATTTTATCATAACATTTCTCTGACTTCTGACCTTGATGTGCAGAAAGCTCTGGCCTTTATGTTTGGTGTTGCTATTTTATACATTTTATACTTGAAACAAAAAGAAAAGTAAATCCTTAAAAATCAAATCTTTAATGCTTGCCGCTTAATACAATACCGTTTTGAAGTCCTAGTTTCTTTACATTTCTCAAGAAACCAGGATTTAAAGGGATTTTAAGCCCTCTATGTCATAGATTAGGTAATGCCTGATGACAAACATCAAAACAATATGTTCTTCATATCTGAACTAATTGGCCCATTGCCTCAGATGCCCCAGGCTCTTTATGATATCCTCGTTGGTTTACAGATAAAAGTAAATCCTCACCCGATCTGAATGCCCCTGCTGTTTTGTTCTTTAATCCATTTCACTCCCAAACACTGACTAATCTGCACCTGAAAGTCCATCCGTCTACCCAGGAGATCCTCCAGATCAACAACAGCGGCTTCCTCCCCCAGCGGGCTGAGGAGACATGAAACAGACATGCAGGAGGATCCGCGGGCCACAAAGCCAAGAATGGCTGAAGAGCACTTATTGTTTATTAGAAAAAATATTGTTCCAATGCTGGCCTTTTTTAGTTTTCAACAAACATTCCTGGAACACAAGGGGGACTGTCTTGATAGGCACGTTGGTCAATAATGCAGCCACTACATTAATGGACGAGTTGGCTGCACTATCATGTGTGTAGTGACAGAGATCATTCTGCTTTCCCGTGATTGTTGCAGATTAGCTTCGCACAACTCTCACACAGCTTTTATAAGTCTAGTGGATCATGACATGACACGTAATGTGACCACATGCATACAGTGTATACTAGAAGATCTACAGTTTTTTGGCCAATCACTCCATACTGCTATGTGTTTTAATAAGATGTATCATGTTATAAGCAATCTAAATAAATTATAAACTGCGTTTAATTAAAATATAGATGATGGAGAGTTTTGGCAATCCTAATACCAAGATATCTTTGTGTCTCTGTTTCGGCGTATGATTTATCATGCTAACACATGGCCTTTACCATTTGATTTAAACTAAACATTTTGGACATCCTACAACCAAATGTCCTAACGTTAAAAAACAACACAGAATAAACAAAGTCGAAACCTGATGACCTTTTTGTTTACATCATGGCTTTTAAAATATTTGACTGGATGTTTCATCATTAAATGTAATAGCTGTACCATATACAGTATGTCAGACTAAAGGATGAAAGCTGTGGTACAGACCTAGTTTCTAAATAAAGCAAGACGAACACAAATCATGAGTGGCAGTTTAATGTATATTGTGTATAAAATCACATCATAGCATCTCTTACTCCAGTATTCAGTGGACCCCTAATACTAGATGCACCTGTCTACATCCTGACCTCCATATCCATACAAACATGATTTACCTAAGCAATGAACACATGATCACTACACAACAGCACACACTAGGTCAAAACCTCCAGTGCAAAGACATTATGCAAATCCAGACCATTTGGTTTGTATGAAATAAACTGAATATGGAACTTCCATTAGGCACAAACCATTCATGCACAAAACATTGTACCAGGGAATTTGTATTGATAGGAGCAAGTTCGACTTTGATCTTCATTTTGCAATGGGCAGGTCTGTCTGTGTTAATGCTAAAAGCAGATGTATATATGCTATTTTTTTTTTTATTTCCTCCTTTAGAGTAAATATTTTCCACAGTGGGCAAATGTATGACATGGGTAATTTTCTCACTGTGAAAAATTGGGCACGGACGGTGTTATCTTTCCTTGCTTTCAAGACATTTTCAAAACTTTTCATTTACTGTTTTGAGGCATATAGTTTTCCATTGTGATTGGAGTGGAATCATACCTCAGAATGCAGTAATTAAGAGGATATTACTTTATTTCAGAACACGTGTTTAATGTGCTGATAATAAGATGTGCTTGAATTATTTTCATGAGAATATATTATTCTTGTCAGACAGGTTTTTTTTTTTTATTCGGCATGCAACATACAGTTAATGTAACTATTAATCTAGTTTTATACTCTTTTGGCAACAAGCCTGCACAAACCATAGTCGTAGTGTCATAAAATAGAATACTTTCTATATATAATGGCTACACTGCATTGCAGCAGCTCTTTTATAGAAAACAGCCAATATGAATACTAATATGAATGTTTGCTTATATATATATATATAGTATAACATATTAAGAATTGGGTATATGATTGACTAAGAAACACTGATAAGTTAAAAAAAAAAAAACAAGCTTACACTCCATCAGCATTACAGGGCAGTAGTTTAACATGGACAATCGCCTCTTCATCACCCTGAGAATTGCTGGCATCGACTTGCTCTTCATACCTCATACAGTAGGCCAAGGATTCAAGCCACACTTGAGCACTAAAAAACAAAGAAGAAAATCATGCCATGCTGAATTCTCAGGTGTGCTTTACTTTAACAGGTAATTGCACTGGCTAGGGTTGTTTTTAATGCAACGGGTAGTTTCTTTATTAGTTCTGCATGCAAAACACATGCCAAAGTTTAGTTAGTAGCTTTAAAAATCTAAAGGTAAAAGTTCAAGAAGCCAAAGCAGGAGGTTTTTGTTCTGTACCTTTGTTAGTTTATTTCTTTTAAAGCCATTATGTAATGTATGATAATCAAGGTTTTTAGTTTTTTAACCAAATGCAGAATTACTGCATATGCTTGTGCAGTTCTGCAAGGAGCTGACATTAACATTACCAGCTCAGAGATATTTCCGATTGACATTGCAACATTACAACTGGGTAAGAATCACCCTTTCTTTAGAATACTTTCTGTTCTTCAGAAAATCTGGTAAGATAAACTCGCTTTTCTTTTCTTATAACATGCCCTGTTGTACTAGGTACAAATGATTTATTTGTGTATTTATTTTGTTTTCTATATGAAATACCATATGTTATGGTTAAGAGTAACCATGTGTCATAATATTATCTACTGCAAATGAATTTGTTTTAAATACATTCTGTGGTATTCATTTAAAAGTTTATATTTTACTGGCTATCTCCCTTAGGGAAGTAGCCAGTATTTGAAGCCCCTCTTTTTTGAAACCGAGAAATTTGACAGCTTGTGTTTATAGAGCAGTTAACAGGTTCTTGGGGGGTAAATTCGATCAAACATATAGCACCACTTTATAACCTGTATCATCTTCCTGTTTTATGGTGCTATTCGGTCAAGTTTTCAATTTCTTCATGCTACTGATCTGCTGGAAGTAAGAAAGCTTGTCTTACCTCCCCAGGTGGATGTTCTCTACTGGGTCCTTGAAGAAATCATGCTGTAAGTTCTCTTGAGAGTCTCTTTTATACATATCTTCCATTAAAAGCATGCATTCAGCAAACCTCTCCTTTGACCAAACCCATACCTTTAAAAAGAAAACCCATATTTCTTTCAAAGAACTACATATTGATTTTTGACTTTTTTTAAAAGACATTGTTGCCTTGGTCCTATGAAATAATGACACATTTCTTGAGTGTAGGCCCAATTACCTGACTCCTCCACTAATCAGCTGACAAAGAGGGTTGCCAATGGATTTGATAACTGTGATTTTCTTATTGTTGAAGCAATTATTTTACAGTGTTGTCCTTGGGGTAGGTATTGCGTAAAACGTCTATCAAAGTCAACCTCACTGCTTTTATGTCATCTAGAATGACATGCAGTATGACTCAGCTGTGTGGTCTGTTAGGCACAGCATTTTTAAATCCTTTTTAGGGATGTAATAATCTACTAAAGTTACAATATGACCAATATCTTAATATGTAGATTACACTTCATGAATGGGAGGTACTGTTTTCATCATGATTAAGACTTTGACATTCATTGTCCCTTTATTTATGACCCTACATAGTTTGAAAAATACCACAGGGGTTTAGACAAGGATTTCCCTGCAGTGTCCAGTTAACTCAACAAAAGACTGACAAGTTAGCCATGTGGGAAGGTGGCTGGACTGTTTAGTCTGACCTAATTGGAGGGGAACTTGAGACATGTGAGAATGTGGTCAGTCTTAGTTGGTTATTTAATTGCCAATTTAGCTTGAGCACATATTAAAACGGAGCTGGGAAACAGCATTTCAGCATGCAAGAGCAGCAGGTTGCGTCAATCACTGTGACAGCTTGTTCTCGGGTGATTTCTTTGTTTCATATTTTTGCTTTGTAAAATAAGTGTGCTCCACAGCGCATAGCTGCCTCTGCTGACTCTTGCGTTTGCTATTGCTGCTGGTAACCAGCCTTGACTGCAACGCTATCCATCCACAGGGTACTATTATAAAACTAAACTTAAATAAGATTGAGGGAACTTCTAAATTACATTTTTTGATCATTCAGGAACCATTTACAGTGGTTCATCAGGGTTTAATTTGCTGATAGCAGAATTACCTGATTATTGGTGTTTCTCACCCTCACAATCACTTCCTTATCTAGCTCTCCTCCACTGGCATCCATAAAAGCCAGGTGCTTTATTTCCAGCTCAAAGGAAATATTCTGAAACAGACAGACATTTTAAGATAGAAAGAACCATTAAAGTTGCTCTTTTAGCAAAGGGCAATATGTTCTGTGTTACCTGTATAACATCTTGTAACACAACAATCACTGAGTTATGTTTCACTGAGGACTGTAGTAGTGGGCAATCAGAACAAACAACTCTCAAGCCAATCCGTTGACATGCATTTACTTTTCATAGGAGTTACCAATTTGCTGCCCCCTACAGCAACACACTGGTACTGATGGTACTGCAATAGATTACTTGTAGAATATATTGTTGGCCCATACCATTTTGATATTATCGCTATGCCAAAATATTTTAAGACTGTGCTACCATTCTACAAATTGTGTTACCACTGCCCAGTACAGCACCATTGCCCATGACATTTGTGCATTCAGGAAGAAAATAAAGTTTAGAGACGTCAAATAAACCTCAAATAAAAAAAAAAAGTTTTACAAAGCAAATTATATATTTTCACAGGAGCTGACGTTTACCATTTAAATTAAAAGATTATTCCTGGCCAGTTGTGTTCTTTAAACTTCTGATACTGATCTTTACTCAGGTTTACAGTTTTTTCCAACATTGTTTATCCATTTTTCATGCTATGTTATCTGTGTTTTTTGTCTTTCATCTTACTTTTCCAAGTTCTTGGCTTATTTGGTTAGCTTGCATGACCACAGGCACCAGGGCGGTGAAGTCATGGAACACTCTTGTCAGGTTTGGGTCTATGTTTTCTTTCTGCTTGTCAGAAATGCCTGCAAAATGTCAGCATGTTTAACATTTATAGAGAAACTAGACATGGCATCTGTCCAAACAGGCAGGTTTATGAGTGGGACAGATTTATTGTGGTTAATGTTGGTGTACATCAAGAAAGCACATCACTTTTAAAATTCAAGCTCTTAATCTGTGATAAAACCCTGCATTTCAATGGGATAAAAGTGTCATAGTAACCCTGGCATATGTCCATTAGATATACTGGTTGTTCATCATTATACATATAATGGCATAACGCAGTAAGGGTTATCAGACAATGCACATAGAATGGTCTGTTTTAAAAATCCCTCAACAATATACTGGGATGACTCTTCTATAAATAAAAAATATAAAAAGCAGTTTATAGAGAGCAATATAAAAAGTAAGGGAATGAATTGATGGCGTTCACCAGGCTTTTGAAGACTTTATGGAGAAAAAAGTAGACACATTATGCAAAGTAGTTGACCGTAAAATGGAGAGAAGCAAAGGTTTATTGCAGTTTGTAGATCTGATAGGGGGCTGCCCGACCAGTAACCAAGGTATATTTGCTCGAAGCATTTACTTCCAATGGAGAAAACACCAATTAATTTTACAAAACAAGAACAACAAAGTACTGTAGTAATAATTTAAGGTGTCTTAAGCACGCTTGAGTTGTTATTTTGTTCTTTAAAAACTCAAATTGA
Organism: Acipenser ruthenus; assembly: GCF_902713425.1. Classification (NCBI taxonomy): domain Eukaryota; kingdom Metazoa; phylum Chordata; class Actinopteri; order Acipenseriformes; family Acipenseridae; genus Acipenser; species Acipenser ruthenus. The sequence continues at coordinate 20,276,676 of NC_081206.1, forward strand.
ATAAGGAAACCAAACTGAAAACTGAGGAAAAGACAAGCCACAAACTAGAAAGAAACTGTACTGTAGCAGTGTTTTTTTTGTAGATGAAAGAATATAACATTATTTTTCTGTACAATATATTATAAATTATATATAACAAAATAGAAGTCTTGGGGACACCCTCGGCAGCCTTTGAAGACACCAGTTTGAGAACCTCTGTGGTCGGAATAAAAACAGAAGTCAGATAGGACATGATAATGGCTGCAGAAGGTGATATTTGAAAAGTCTCACTCAGTGTGTACAGTAACCCAGTAATCATTGTGAGCAAGCTGCACTGATTAGAGTAGTTTACAGTGACGCTAACATGAAGTGAGTGGAATCCAGAAAACAGAAACAACTTTTCAATGACTGCATTGTCTTTCAGATATCTACATTCTGAAGCGTAACCAAAAGATCCTCAACAGAAATAAAGAGGGATCCGTTATTTTTGGTGCAGGCAGGAAAATGTATTTTAAAATCTTGGTTAGTGCTTCTTTAAGACGTGTGAATTTTGATTCAGTGGTTACGATTTGTAGTTTTAAATGCATGTTAATGAAATCAGAACAACAAATGGTACTTTACTTACCTAGATGTAGCTGAGCAAATTCTCTGTCTGAGGCAATTTCTGACAGGAAAAAATCCTTTCCATACTTGTGGATTTTATCTTTTTCGCTGCGTTCTTGAGGAAAACCCACGTATAGATAGAACACACAGGATCCAAATATAATTCTGTCCTGTTTGTTGGAGAACAACAAGAAACACAGTTTTGTAAATTTGCCTTGCTGCTCTACGGTAGCCCCTACGGGCTAGATGCCCCTGTGATCTGACATCGGCTGTCGAGCACCTGGGTTTGAAGATGTGATTGGCCCACTGACCTTCAGTTCTGAGATGGGGAGTAACTTCGGGGAGGGAACATAATTAGAAAACAGGAGAAAATAACTGGATACTGAAAATAAAATGTTAAACAGAAAGAATAGATTTTTTTATGTTATGTTATGAATTTATATTTTCCTAAAATACTTTTTTTCACAGGTAAACGTTTACTGTGCCCATTGCAGATTATTTATTATGTTTAAGAATTTTTTTTCCAAACCATTCCTCTAAAACACCCAAAAAACCCACACAATGACTTTTAATAGATCTATAGTGTAAATTATTTTACTCGGCTAGTCCCTTTGAGAAGATGCCATCTCGTTTACAAAGGTGTCCCGGCCGAACCCTTAGCTGACTGTAGCATAACAAGCATTAGCAACGCAATGGATTTTTAACAAATATTGCACAGTCCTGATAAGGCCTTATCAGCGTGCATTGGTTCATACCATTCTAATACCATTGGTATGCCTATATATGAAAATGTTGCGGTACCATTCTATCAATGGCTGATACTACTTTAGTTGCCCTACCCTTGCCCATAGTACACATCCACTACATTGCCATTAATCTAATTGAAGGGATTTGGTCACAAACACTGATTATAATCCTAAAACCAATTAGATGTAAAATTATTGTCAAAAAATCACCCTCTTGATGGCTTGTATTTTAAGGATGCAAGATACTGATTACTTTAAATTTCAGATTGTAGGCATCAGTGGTACTTTATGGGTGTACTATAAGCACTTAAACCCTACAAACAAATGCTGTGTTGGAGTGTTCTCTGTGTGTGTGTATGTCTGTGTGTGTCTGTCTCTGCATTAAAGGGACTGATTTGACCTATTTGTCCTCATCGATGTGATCATGCTGGCATATAATCAATTCTAGCTGCTGGAAGGTCTGTAAGTGAACTTGTCTGATTTGCGCCTCATTGTAGCTTTTTCAAATTGATCCATTATCATGTACTTCACCCTAATGATGTCATCAGTCAATGTGCTACCACAGCTGAAGTTGGAATTAACCCTTTATGGACCAGTTGATTGTGTCCATGGGGTAACTCTACAACCACAGGATTCTTTTTTTTGTCTTTCTTTTCAATTTTTTAAAAAATTATTTGACAGCTAATGGCTCAAGACTGAGTTCTTCCAATACATTATGATTTTGCATGAGTGTAGAGGGTTTGTTGCGCAAGACAACTATGGATTATGGGACTCCAAGTCTGTTGTACAGTTATTCATTGTATTACTATGACCAGCTGAGGGTGCATTACAGTGGGTGCCTGTATGTATATCACACTTTGCATATATTTATAGGGAGGAGGCTGTGTGATCCAGTGGTTAAAGAAAAGGGCTTGTAACCAGGAGGTCCCTGGTTCAAATCCCACCTCAGCCACTGACTCATTGTGTGACCCTGAGCAAGTCACTTAACCTCCTTGTGCTCCGTCTTTCTGGTGAGACATAGTTGTAAGTGACTCTGCAGCTGATGCACAGTTCACACACCCAAGTCTCTGTAAGTCGCCTTGGATAAAGGCGTCTGCTAAATAAACAAATAATAATTTATAGATGGATAATACTGGGTTACAATATTCACACATACAGTTTTACATGAACATATATAAATTATTTAAAGTTTTGTAACATCAATTGTATAAATGACCTCTTACATTATTCCTGTAAAGTAAAATATATTTTGCAACACATAATGAGAACTTCTGCAAAATTCTACATGAACAATGAAGTTGAAATGACGTTCTGGTCACTAACAGTCCCAATGGAATATTTCTGCAGCATACTGGCTATTCAGCTTTTCCTGCTCAGCTTTTGTAAGATTGTGCCATTGGGAAAAACCCTTAGTACCATCCTGAAGGGAAGATATCTGGGACACTTACTAGATGCTTTAGCTGAGACCTGGTCAGTAGCGGCACTCCGTTTACCAGAATCCTTGCACCCTTCTGGGGTTCCATAGTTACTTTATCATCACAGTTCATTAGCACTGCGTGTTTATCTAGAATACTGTAATGGAAACAGTACACATTAATCAGATGGTAAATCTTAACAAATAAAGTATTTGAACAATAAGAATGACTGCAAACATCATAATAAGATTTTTTTTAAAAAAACTATAGGGCCATACTGCAAACAAAATAATTCCACAAAATATAATTTTATGGGATTTGTATTTTCCTCAATGAAAGACTTAAACATTATGGTAAACATTCTTCTGATTTCTTATAAGCATGTTTTTTGTAGCAATTGGTAAGTGCTCCTTGCATATATTTAATCTACTTGCCAGCTTTTCCACTGTAAAATAACTAACAAACGTAACTGATAGGAAAAGCAGTGATTGGTTATTATTATTATTATTTATTTCTTAGCAGACGCCCTTATCCAGGGCGACTTACAATTGTTACAAGATATCACATTATACATCATACAGATATTACATTATTTTTACATACAATTACCCATTTATACAGTTGGGTTTTTACTGGAGCAATCTAGGTAAAGTACCTTGCTCAAGGGTACTACAGCAGTGTTGCCCCCACTGGGGATTGAACCCACGACCCTCCGGTCAAGAGCCCAGAGCCCCTAACCACTACTCCACACTGCTGCTAGAGTCAAAGTACAGCGACGTTGCAGTGGCCTCTGGGAGATAGAGTTCTTGCAAAAGGAAAGAAATGGCAGAAATGCATAATGTTTTTTTTTTTTTTTTAACATTGTCATTCTTTTTTATTTTAGTTCTAATCTTATGTATAGCGTAACCAGACAAGATTGAGAACTCCCTGTCAGGCTCTTGAATTTTTTACTTACCCTAGGCCTTTCATCACAATATCCTCCTCAGAGCTGGCTATCCTTCCTACAGACGTAATGCCTATAATACAAACAAGGAAAAATGATGATGTGCTTTTCAACATCACAAATGTTAGTCTATTTTCCTCTTTGACGTACCTCTTAACCTGCCAACTTCCAGCTGCGGGATCTGCCTTTGACAGTGTCAGACAAATGGAATGTGGAAAACAATAATGAAGACAGATAGTTTGAAATGCTTTGGAAGTAAAATGCGCATGTATTCAAGGCAGTAGGTTTTATTCTTCGCTGAAGTCTATGTGTCATTGCAATGCAATCATTGTACTATAGGCAGTGTACAATCCTGGTTAAAACCGAGGAATGGGGGCTCAGTTTATTGCTTACTGAGTGAGTACCTTGAGGACACTACCTGGTGTACTCTTACAGATGTGTTTGGCATGCTATTTTAAAACTATGCACCTTGCTTTTGCCATGCTTTGCCATTGCCACATTTGATCATGGATTCACAATGCTTTATATTATTACTATGATGTTCCTCTGGTATGTCTGAGGTTTTCAGTTTTCTGAAAAGCAAGCAGGCCATTTCAACTGAAATAAAATACATGGAGTTTGATCTTTTTCAAGTAAATAAAACAAGTTTATCAAATGTGAAAAGTATTAAAGACAACTGAGAACTCTTTACAAAAATTCTGTAAAACTGAGCAGTGTAACAATTTGTTCTGCAAATTCTGTAATCTGCTTTTTACAGTAAATGTGTCCCTATTATATAATTGCACTGCTGCATATTCTTTTCTGAATCCAGTTCCACAGTAAACCTCTGTCGAGGACTACACAATGCTAATTAATTTTCACATCATTTCAAGACTATTTTGAAAGACCTTTGCAATTATTTTTTGTGAACATACCAGCGACTACTCTGGTAAGAAATAACTTTTATTTCCAGTTGTATTTCCCTTTCACTGAAACAATGAGCAATGCACAGTCCATAGCTCTGATCAATAGAATTCAATAGATATGTTGTTAATGAAATCAAAGCATACAGTTTTAGTCACTCTGTACTGTACTCTGCTGTACAGATATGGAAACTATTTAATATGGGTTTCCCGATTCAGACATTCCTTGAACAGCTGCCTTTATGTTCATTTATAAATCAAAGCATTTGTGAAGGTAAGAAATATGACATTTTCATGAATAGCCTATTATGAGGTGTGAAATGGCAATGGAAAGAAAATGAAATGGCACACAGATCACTGCAGGCTCTCTGATATCATCACAGAAAACCCTTTAAATATCATCTCCCTCTTTCTTCTTCTATACTTCTGTAATGTATATTAATTGAACTGTGAAAGTAATTAAAGAACTCTGTGTATATGTTATTTTTTAAATTTAACTTAACCCAATTATTTCCCCCAATTTAGTATGTTCAATTATGTTCACTCATCGTAGCAACCCCCCACAACAGTTCAGGACAACGGAAGGTCAGTGGGCTTCTTCCTATCCCAAGTCAGTTGCCTCTTTGCACCTAGAATCTCGTGAGCAAGCTACCAGCCCCTGGAAGATCCTGAAGGTTTCTACTTGAACTTGCCAGGCGCCTAGTAAGTAGGCTCCACTGTCGTGCAGTGAGTAGAAACAGTCCCTGGCAGTTTCGCACACTGCACTGTTGTGCCTTTATCTGGTGAGCCACTTGGGACTGTCTTATTACATTTTTAAATGTTCCTTCCAGCTCAGGCCACCAGAAAAATCTACTGGGCGGTCTCAGTTTAACTCTCAGTGGACAACAGGCCGCTGTCCACAAAATGACAACAATTAGGCACAAGTGGAGGGTTTGGCAGACTCAAAAAGGGATTGGATGGGCATAAAGACTGCATTGCTTCATAAAGAGGCTGGTCCCTTCAGGATATTCTTGAGTCATGTTTGTAGGAAATGTAGGGAAGCTCACTTTGCTATTGCTTGTGATACTTTCTCTTAAGGATACATTGAGTTGTATCCAATTCAACACAACACATTTATAAATTAAGAAATAGCCAAGTAATCTGATAACCTAAACCCGCAATGAGAGACTTCATCCTACTCTGTCCCTTACCAGTTTTAATGAATTTCCGCAGAACTCCAGACAGCTGGGGATCTTCACTGACATTGACCAAATAAGGGAGGGTAGCCTTTAGCTCTTCTTCCTGAAATGCATAAACACCTTTACATCCACTGCACTTGTCCACCGCCCCTGATGTTCAAATTGTATTTTATTAACATTACCATCAATGACCTCCTGTTAAAATCTTTTAATTCTTTGCTGGGTGTAGATTTAGATACAGCACTATTTGTTTATAGTTCTTAATCACTTCCTGTAGCCTGATTGCAGTTAGATCATTGGAGTGACCTACAACACAGGAAGGGATTCAGTATCAGGAAGCGACAGAATGCTGAGTCTATTGTATTGCACTGGTCCATAACAAAATGTACACTGTAGTAAAAATGTGTGTGCAAAAAAGCCTTGGTTATCACTCCTTTATAAAGTTTAAAAACTACATATACAGCATGTCTTGTGTGCATTTGCTTTGTTCAAACTGTAAAGACTATTAGAATTTTAAATACCCTTACAGTAACTGTTACCAATGCCAGGGTGCTGTACTGCTGCTCCCACTCCCTCTTTGCGTCCTCCAGTTTCTGCTGCCAGGACTTCTGTATCTCTCTTAACTGGATTTCATTCTCCAAAATCAGCCTCCTTAGAGTCTCTGAATTAAACAATCAAATGTTCCAGATTATTATTATTATTATTATTATTATTATTATTATTATTATTATTATTATTATTATTATTAATAATAACGTTGTTTTATTTCTCCAGTATAGTTTATAAGTATTTTGTACAATAGATGTGCCTAAGGCCTTCAAATCTGTCACAGAAGTTACTAGAATTGATTTGAACTTTTTTGAAACGCACTGTCCTCTGCACCAACCTCTCTCTTCAACTGCTCCTGCTGTTTCAATGTCTGTGATTCTTGCCTGCAGCCTGCTATTCTCTTCTTTAAGATCTCTGAGAAGCCTCTCTGTAGCACTCACATTTATTACAGCTTTGTTCATAATGCTCTTTGCTCTGAAAAAAAAATGTGCAGCTTTTTTTTTATACATCTTTGGGTCATTTTAAGAGTGCTGTTTTGTGCGTTCTCTGAGGATACGGTTTGTAATGCCAAAGAACAGCATTATTAAAATTAAAGATAACACTGATAAAAAAAAAAAAACAGCACTGCACCAGAAAATAATTCCCACTTAAAGAAATCATCACAAATACACACCTCAAGTACAGTTAACATTTAACACATTATACTCACCGACTTCTTAATCCTGTTTTCTAACTTGACTAATTCTACATTTTCTCTTCCCTGCCTATGTGACTAATACAGATTAAATGCTCCCCACCACAACTACTTGACTCATTTTAGGGGCGACCAGTCATGCTTGTCCCCGTAATTTAGGAACAAGTTTCTGGCATGGACCTTGGAGGAATCCCTGGCCAGCAAGAGAGTTTTGTTGAATGTGGGGGTGGGGGCATGCTAAGTGAATCCCTGTGGCTTGCTTTGTTCTGGGTTGTTTTCATTCTCAAAGACACTCAAAGCATTTTACCCCACAGAAACTCTGTACAAAAGGCTGACGGGTCACAATGGGAGCTGGCACAACAAAGCTGGATTTAGCTCCCATAATTATTCTTGACTGTCATCTTGTGTAGCATCTCTATTTTTAGGACCAGTCTGTGTATATACTGTACAGTGCAACGTGATAAATACTGTATAGCAACAATGTTTATGGAATCTGTATGGCTTGCATAAAACACCCCTTATTTCTTCATAAATTCTTCTGCTGCTATCTATGCTTGAAAAAAAACTTTTTCTTCAGAGAAACTATTGCAGGATTGACTTAGACAGATGGCATATTTTTATGTAGCCTACAGATTAATGAAATGGGATTTGAAAGGAAAGAAGCATTTTTTTATATAGTAGTATAAACAGAATACATATATTGCTAAGGCTGGTGTATACAACTTCTGCACAACCTGTAGCAAAAATTTTTAGAACTCATTGCTGCATGTAGCCAGATGGCCGGCATTAGAAAGATTGACTCCTGCTTCACTGTAATGGAATCTTTAGAGGCCTGTAATATCCGGTACCACTAAACAAATGCTGCAAGGGTGAGCCAAAAAGCATTTATTCCAATATAATGGGACTTTTTTTACAAGTTGGTTGATACAGTATGATGGATTACCAGTATGTCGCAGATAAATCACAGACTAGAGACCTAGCTGAAAAACAGACCATACAAAACTGTATTTAGCTGAATTATTTGGTTTATAAGGTAATGTTTTTGATTCCTGCAAAGAATGAATTCTAATTAGATAGTATTATTTACATTGTCCTACATAAATGGTTAAATCCTTCCCCCACCTGGGGCCACTGTTTTTAAAATAACTAAATAACAAAAAATAATAACTACAGTTACTTAATGCAAACACACACACACACACACACACACACACACACACACACACACACACACAAAACACAACAGTTATATTTTTATTAAAGTTGCTTGTTTTGTAATTATGTTTCAAAGAGGATTGAACAAGGAAATCAGGTTTAAAACTCATTTTTCTCACTGCTTTTTATTTTAACTGAATGGAAGAACACTCCACACCAGCCAAACCACCCACCTCAGGATGTTACACAAAGAATTCTGAAGCTGATGGCATTTAGGCTGTCCCTCCAGTACTGTCATTATACTATAGCTGTTTATATCCTTAGTATTTGCAGTACTCTAATACATCCTTAGTCTTGGTTTCTATTTAGATAAAAACATAATAAATAAACTGTACAAGTAAATATGCACACCCACACAATATACCTTTCTGCATAACGTAAAGCTGACAAAGTCTCTTCATAATTGATATGTGCAGGGCTTACTGTAGCAATCTAGAAAAAAATACAAGTTTACATTAGTTTACCAGCAATTCTTAGCCTATAACAGTAGTAATCAGCAGCATTTTGTATACAGAGGTAGAGTGGGTTTAGTAAATTGGGGATATCTAATCTCTAATCTTGAATGACACAGATCAGCTCCTGCAAGTTTCAGAACATTTTCTCCAAACCAGGAGGGATTAGTCTACATTCGACCAAGCTCTTGAGTGTATAGTGTATTTTTCTTACACTAACCTAAAACATTTTACCCCACAGCAACTGTCAGTTTTTCCTTTTTTTTTTTAATCACTTAGGATTCTATGGAAGTAGACATTCTATTCTGAAGACTTTTTTTGTCTAACAAAATGAGATAATGAAAGCAGTAGATGGAAACTTTTCTAGGCACTGTCTTCACTTATTTGCACTTAAAAGCTACAGATGAATGCTAATTAAACATGAAGCATAATAGTCGTCACAAGTTTCAGAATTAATATATGTACAGATATACTTTTTTGTGCTGAACAAAGCAAAAATCGTCTTCTGCCCCATTTTAGATTCTTGTCAGTAGAGTGCGTTGCAAGGCAGCTTTTTGGCTGTGTGAAGATTTTTTTTGTATTGTATGTAAATGACTAACATTCATTTCGCCCTGTTGCCCTATTTGGAGCCCCACATTTTTATACCTCTTGCTTTCGATCAAGGGAAAACAGGGACCTATTCTCAATGCATTCATTATTGTAATAATTGATAACAATCATTGGTTGCTGATTGCACCCAAAGTTTAAACTTTAAAATAAATCAATTGAACTTACCAAGTAGCAACAGTAGATAACAGAGAAAGAGAATGGTATACAGTATGTCACACCTGTTGTGGAGCACCAGTAGATATACTATTGACATCAAAAGGCTCCAACCATATCTCATGGTCAACTATTGCAAGAACATTTTCACTGCTTTATGACTTTTTCTCTGGCAAATCAATGCATTTAAAAAAAAAAAATGTAACCTCTCGGAAGGCAAGTGGTAAAGCATTCTACTGTTTATGTTACTTCAGGACACTGTAGGGTATCAAACACATCTGCTTGTATTTCCTCACCATCACGGTTTTGCTGTTTCCCCCCAGCGCTGTGCGGAGTAGCCTGGTGAGAGTTGAGTTCCTGTATGGGATGTGATGGATCTTTTTGCCCACAGCCTTGTCTGACAAAGCACTAAAGAGAATAGAGTGATGCTGTAACTTAAAATCATGGAAATAACACAAACAACTAATGAAAACAAATCTACTAAATGGTTTTCTTTTCTTAGGCAATGCATGCCTGGAAGCAAAATGTATATAAGAGTCACGGTTACTTTAAACAATTCCCAGACTTTTACAACGGACACATTAACAAAATAAGAACTGGAAACCAAATACTGTGCATGGGATGAGATCATGATTTATTTTTGTACACCCTATTTATTCTATAACTACCAATTTCATCTATAAAATAAAAAAAATATTTCAATATCTCAGCTACATTGTAAACTTAGTTTTTTCTCAAAAAGAAAATAATTTAAAAAGTAACTTAAATTTTTTGTTGCTTTAAAAAAAAAAAAAAAAAATATAGCTTAATTATATATATCCCCAATCCTACACAGTGCAAACCCAGGACATTCCACGAGATGCTCAAAGACAAGAGCAACTAAAGAGTAGCTATGAGCAAAGTCATACAGTATAAGGTTTATGGGTAGATACTCCTGGAGCCCATGGATAAACAGATAAATAGTAGTAGGTTTGACTGTAGCTTTAGACAAATAGTAAAAACTCATGACTTATGTATTATAAGCTTAACTATATAACAAAATAAATACACTTTGCAGAACCATTAAGAGAGAAATAAAACATTAAGAAACTACCACAGGTCACGTTGATTAATAGACAAAACATTTCAGCTATGCCTTCATCAGTGTAGTTTCATAAAGTTTTACCTTGTTGAAGCTATGGATGATAAAGTAGAGTGAAAGAATAGTAGAGCATTATTAGTAGGGTCAATGGTATGTAAAATAAACGGCTGATAAACTGTATAATTCTCATCCACATTTACTACTTTTGACAGTTGCAGCTACTAAGTGGGGGAAAATGTAAATGTTATTTGTTTTCTATACTGCATTAAGGCAGCATGGCCCCATGTTACCTGATCACATTTCCCAGTGTGGTGAGGCTAAGGTTGATTGCTCTTGCTTCGTTGAATCTGTCTGATGTGCTTCCTGAACTCCTCTGTTTCTCACTGCCAGCCAAATCCACTAGATCAATCTCAGACTGTTTCAGGCAATGCTCTTTGGTTAAAACCTGGGTGAGAGATTAGGCATGCAGAGCTGCAGTGATAATCAATCATCCACTTTGTGCAAAGCTTTTCACTGGAGTCATTTTATAGGAAGCGTTCCACCTATTTAAATGGAAAATCTGTGCTAACTCACTTCTGAAATGTTATGACTTCCACACTTCTCTAAGAGCTTACCTAGTCTATTGTGGTGGAAGTTTAATCTCTTATACCTGTAGTTAACCCTTTAACACACCAAGTATTGGCTAAGCTCATAGAATAATTAATTATTAAAGCATGACAGGGGGTGTGACATGAGATATAGAGGACGTATTGCCAGTGCAGGACTTCAGTAGAGGTACAGTAGCAACGGTATTTAAAGTCCTTATCCCTAGGCCAAAAAACATGTGAAAATGGGGTCAGGTTAAACTGGATAATCAATTGCCAAATTAGCCTGGCAACTGCTTTATTATGTGACTTCTGTTTTTACCTGACTGACCATCGTCCAACAATCATAGTCTTGTTATCTTTTTAGGGGCACGGTCATTTCTGTCCACTGCTAAACTGAAAACATGTGATACAGCTAACAAGCATCAAAAGGCAAGCTAATAGCCTCACTGCAATTTACTTTGGCACAAAATGTAACAGGTGGGGAGGCTGGGAGCAAACCAATGATCAAACATTCTAAAAATCTTTGGGCTCCTTACGAACAATTATAGAGCCACATCTCACATGGGTCAGAATCTACAACAGCAGTGTGTTGCATGGCTTCCCCAAAAGTTCATAGGATATGTTCTTTGATTTGATATTTGTATGGAGAGCAGGCAGGGGACAGACAGTAAAGTAATAAGCAAATCAATGTTATGTTCTTCAGTTCCTGTGTTTGAATAGGTTGAATGCTAGAAATGTCCAAGCTTTTAACTGGAAATGTCATTTAATGATTGTATATCTATGAGATTATTACCCAGGCTTCAGCCAAGTTGGACCAGCCATTGCCTTAGCTTAAAAATAGACAATGGGGAAGCACAGTTGATCCTTCATATTTTAAAAGCACAGATAACTGTGTCAAGCCAATTTGCTATTGAATCTACTTAACCTTTTTTTAATGTAATGTTACCTCTTGTCTGCAGTAATATTTCCTGAACAGAAATAGCAAACACTGGGCAACTCACTGGAGCAATAGAGTACACCATTTATAGTTTTAAAAATATATACTTACTTTTAGTTTAGCTTTTTACACTTGGGTACCCATAATGCCCCTGCGACAGGAAGTAGTTGTTTAGACATTGTAGTAAGGTGATTTTTGAGTTTGAGTCTGTTTGCTTTATTATTTTTCTTTCTCTGAAGTTTGATACAATTTAGCATCTGCTTCAGCTATTAAATATCCATCAAACATATTTTAACTTTATAGTTTTTTATCTTGGTAGTTTTGTTTTAAGGATAAGAAACAGTAAAGGTGCAATATAGATTTAAAAAATACAGCACCACTTTATAACAAACATTATCTCCGTATTTTATGACACTATTCAATCAATCTTCCAGATACAGAAATACAAGCACTGAACACTCATGTTAACATGTAATAAAGCCCAGAACTGAAAATAACACTTCTAGAATAGAGTCAAAAGAATGCGAATGCTACAATGCACTATAAGGGTAGTGGCAATAAACAATAAAGCATTAACTTTATGGACGGAGTATAGGAGGACTCATGAGTGGATAAACACAAAACCAGCCTTAATTATTGAACCAAAGGCAAAAGAAGAAAAAAAAACTATTAGCAAGGTCAGAGGCATTTCTCCTTGCTGTCTTGCATTACAGAAATGCTCATAGACTTGCAGTTATATATTATAGTTATAGATAGAGTTTTGTTAAGGCTCGAGACAAGTAATTATAACTGTAGTTTACAAACTATGGGGCACCATTTGTAACCATCACATTTTGTAAACCAAAGAGTCTTTTGTCCAGGGAATGATTTATTCCTAGTTTTGTTGTGTCGACACAGCGCTTTGGCATGATTTTTATCAGCACATAGATTGATCTTAGCAATTGTGCATGAAGTCATAAAATGGATTTTGACTTTACAAAGGGCACGCCACAGATATAATAGCTCTCTCTGTTAGCTTCCTTGTGAATGTGTATAAGAATGGATAGCAATTAGAACATGTTTAAATCTTACCAGAAATAGAACTGAACGTCTAATACTTTATTGATTAACTTCCAAGCTTTGTGAATATAATGTTATTCATATCTGTTTTATGGACATTAGTAGGTACTGTATGTAGCTTCAAATGGCATTTTAATTAATTATCTTTAACATTCTCTTACCGTCCTTCTTATTCATGTTGAAATTCTGCAGCCAAAGAAATTAAAATGTTTACTTTTTGAATGTTGTTCTTTGATGTTGGCGCCATTAATGAAATTTGTTTGGCTCAATGCCACATGCATGTACTGTAGAAACCATAGCAATGCTCTCTTGATAAATCATTGGATGATGATTAATAAGAAGTGTACTTATTAAACAGTTCTTAAATCAGTACTGTGAAGAAGGCACTAGCAGAAACCTCTGTCTACTTGACAGTTTCTTATGATATATATCCATTAGATTCAATGCAGTAAGGAAGTGTGAACAAATTGTCATTAATCAAATGAAATGCAAACGTAAAAAATAAATTCTGCTGTGTAAGATGTATGTTGATGAAACAGCCAACAGGCATATTGAGATCAGTAAACTAATGGTGGACCCTTATGCACTGAGAACACTAACTATTACAAAAGCTAGTGGAAATACTGTATTGTGACATGCCTTGGTCATAGGCCAAGGCCCTGCACGTCATAAATGTAGTAAAACATGTGAAAATGTGTTGTTTGAATGGGAGGCCTGACCTTATTAGAGTGGAATAAAAATAGGTTAATTGTTTGCTGATTTAATCACATATATAAAAGAACACTCAGAGTAGAAACAGGCAAGGTTAAATAGGCAATCAATTAACCAATTTAACCTGACCACATTCTGCACATGGATTTTCACTCCCTTACATTTAGGTCAGGCCTCGCATTAAAATAACACATTTTCACAGTGTTAACGACGTAAATTTTTACACTGACCAATGGCATTCATCCCGTGCTGTAGCCGACAGCTAAACCCTTATTAACAGTAATCTCACTTTCTTGGCATATGAACATGTCCTCTTTGGAAATTGAATGTTCAAGGGCTATCCCTGTATCAAAATGTACAGATAGCTGCCTTACCTGTTTAAAGCGCAGATTGATCACCATATGGGACCTGCTGCTTGTTGCATTCATATTGGTAGCAGCCGTGCTTCTGTTTCGTATGCCTTCCCGCAACAGGGCCTCCAGTTTCTCATAGCTGTCACAAGACACTGCTTTGAGGCATTCAACGTAAAATCCTTTCCTGCCTTCTCGAACCCGCAGACCACCAGGCTTTCGAACTTTAGATAACAGGTCTTGAACCTTCAAAGCAAGTGCACTCTCATTGAAGGCTGCACACCAGAGTAAGCAGTACATAGCTTCAAATGACAACTTAGAAAGAGCCAGCACTATCTGGGAAAAGCTCAATTAAATGTAAGGGGAGAGTGGGATGGGCGAACGATAAATGTTGTTTGAAACTACATAGTTGCTTTTCAGTGCATTTACTCCAGTTTTTAATTAACTGTTATGTTTTTTAAAGAGGTCAAACGTAATTTTACAAAACTAGAACAAAACAATTAAGTAATATAATCCAAGTTCTTAAGCACTCTGATGGTGTTTTGTTTTTCATTTTCATTTTATAATCCCAACATTATTTTTTCTCCTGTCAAAAAAGTTAATTAAAGATTGGAGGAAACACTTTAAAAAATAAGACCCTTCAACTTTATATATATTATATAAAAAATATATATATTATTGGAATTAATTAAAATGAAGATTCATTCCATAATCAAGAAATGGTGTCTTATGTACAGTAGAAAAATAGGATGGGGTTTGTAATAGGAGAATAATAAACAAGTGCTTCAGAGATGTCATACACCACACAAAAAACATTATGATTTTTCTAAATATGTTTTCTAAAATGTACTGGTTTCCAAATCATAATGCTTAGTATATGACAGAAAGCTTGTGGAGTTTAAAATCCCAGCACTGAATTCACATGACAGCTGGTAGTGAGAACTCATGAGCTGGCAGTCAAACGAGGGAGTTAGTAAGCAATGGAACAAAGGCTGCTTGAATACTACCATCATTAAAAAGATATTGTACGAAGTAGCCAACATAGGGAATCAGGGGTCATTATGTACTGTATTACATACAGCACAGTATTTTATAAACAGAATTATTTACAAGCTGATGTATTTTGTGAATTGTGTCTGGAAGTGAAGATGAGAACATTTTACTGTGCACACAGTACCTGCTCATTATAAATCTCAAACATGCTGAAATAGACCTAAAAAGGAAGGGAAGAAAAAGTCAGTCATGTTTAAAATAAAAAAACAACCATTCACCAATTATCATGCAATAACTACAGCGTGCATCAAACTATATTGGGGGTGGGGGAGCTGTTATCAATAAGTACACTGTATGCATCCTCTAATTCTGTAGGTATTCATATAAAAAGTGCTTTGTTTTTTCCTTGTTAAAGAATACACTGTATCTAGTAAATAATGATCTAATCAGAAACATCAACAGAATGATGGAGCACACATGTAATGGGATATGAGGCTAAACTTATAATAAACTTTAACGACTGTTAAACAAGCATCTCGGATAGAGTATACCATTGATGGTACTAGCTGACGTGCTTGTTTACTTGACTTTGGGGATGCATTTTTACAGCACTGGGAAATCACCCTGGATTGCATCAACCATCTGTTTGTGGCTGTACAGAGATTAATTCAAACCAACCTGTAATTTCTTAATAGGTTTGTATCTTTTGAAGTTATAGATGGATAAAAGGATATAAAGCATCACTTTGTGGTTCTGTACACAGAGTAAAAAGGAATACTAATGTCCATGACCTCAGAGGCCTACTGGCAAGACAATGTGAAGGGGTGAGAGACACTCACGTGAAACTGTCTCTCAGGGCTCTGCTTCTCTCTGATCCCCCTGAACAGCTCCTCACAAATCATGGACACCAGGCCCTTGTTTTGCCCATAGCCTGTCATGGTGTAGCTTTTTCCAGATCCAGTCTGCCCATAAGCAAACAGGGTGGCATTGAATCCTCTCCACACATTCTCCAGAATGGTTCTGCCAAGGTCATTGAAGACCTTAGCCTGGGAGGATTAACAGAAACAGCAACATATAATATGAGGAAATAGTAGGTTATAATATATCATTCTGTGTAGTGCCTACTATAAATCACAGGTGTTTCTTATGTTTTTTTATCCCTCTCAGAGGTGTATTCTGTAATATATAAAATCTGCATCTCCCAGTTGCAAAATATTTTAGTCACAATATCCAACACCTTACAGACTACTGGTGTTTCTGCATCTAACTTTGCATAAATTACCAATATCAAAAGTGATGACTTGCATAATGAAGTGACAGCCTTTGGGGAATGTAAATGGATCCCAACAGAACAAAAAAAAGTGTCAATGCACCAAAGCTAATCTTTTTTTATTTTGTAATTTGTTTTACCAACCATTGTAAGTACTTTTCGTGGAATAATTACAAGGTATGGACAAGACGCCTGGTTGGTTGACCATTATTACAGTACACCGGTACATCATCTTGCTCATTTTTAAATACCATTGTACAATGTGTAGTCCTCAATTAAACATTGACTTTGATTATAAAGCTGGACTGTCTGGGTGCATTCACTAACCTGATCAGCATATCTGCTGTGATGACCATCAGAAATGTGGACTCCTTGTTCATTCTCGGTATACTCATCATGGGACCAATAGCAATGGTCAAAATGAAAACTCTTCCTGCTGTTGAGGTTTTTGGGGTCTGTGACCTGAGTACTGCTGCCCAGCATGGAGACAATGCACTTGCATTGCAGAACTTTCTCCCTCTTGCATAGCATACAAGAGAAATCAACGGCAGTACAGTATTAGTTTAGAATAGAGGTGAGAGCAGGTAGACAATCTGGAAACAGGTGGCAGTTTCAAGTATACTGTGCATATGGTAGCTTAGTAGAATGTAAACTCAAGATTCAAATCCATTTTGTTACATCTCTTATTTTTCTTATTGTCACTGGTCTTGTTTTTCTTATGTTGATTTTCTCAGCATATGTTTTATACTTTACTGTGGAAAATATTTTATTTTGATGTTGCCCTGGCACACTTACACTACTCTGCCATGTCAGAATCAGCTACCAAAGGAGGCTGACAATACACATTGCTGACATACAGTAGCACTGTGCAGCATGCAATTAAAAATATGTTGTGGAAATAATGTGGCATGCTTTTTTAAGAGTGAAAATGCCAGTCCAGCACAGTGTCACGGTGTAATAGAAAGAAAGTATCAGTTACTGACAGTGAGTCTTTCAATAAAAAAATCAAAAACTGTTTAAAAGTAAGACTTTTACTGAAACAGCTGTCTTGTCTTTCTCTGTTTTTTTATTAGAGTGTAAGTTCAAATCTAAAGGCATACACATATACATCCATTGCTACAAGCGAAATTAGCCCATATCATGCAATGAAGAAGACACAGCTTTAAAAGATACTTTAAAGATAAATTCTATCTAACTTATATGTAAGAAGTCATTGTTTAGCTGATGTTCTTTCAAACGGTTTTGTTAAAGATGAGAGGGAGGCTGGTAATTTGATAAATGCTGCTTGTCAGCACCTTTTTGCAAAGGCAGCTCTTTTACTGGTTTCCATTATTTCAAGTTGCTAATAGCAGGCAGCTTCTGACAGCAGCTATTACAAACGACAGACTCAATGCCATTAGGTACGTCCTGTTAACTGGACTTCAATGCGTTACAGTACTTTACAAACAGTTTCACCAACCCTCTTTCTTCATCCAATGTACCCCCAGGTAAAAACAAATGTGTCGTAATGTGAACGTAATGTGAACACCAGCAGATATTTTGCCTAACCATTATCTAGCAGTTTTGGTGTCCAACCTGTGTAACAGACCAATTAATATAATGAGCCCTAAATATCTAATCTAAAATATAGTGGATTGCTCAGTTTGATCTATATGCCTGCGGGATTGATCGGAATTCAAACAATTGGTACTGCACATTATTTATATAAGTCAGGACAAATGCATACCAATACTAAAATAGCCGTGTGAAAAATGTTAAACTGCCACACTTACTTAGAAACCCAGCTGTCTTTGTCAGAGACAATTGATCAACAGAGATTCAAGTCATTATTATTATTACGTTTTCTTATGCCTGCATTTGATACACAGTACTGGAACATCCATTTAGCCTATTGTCTAGAATCTTTACTTCTCCAGAGAAATGGACCAACTCAGTTCAGTTCTTCTGAGTTCAGATTGTTAATAGTGTCTATACAGTGAATTTTTTTTGATAAAAGAATACTGTACAACACGAAAACCCATGAGCTGAGAATACTACAAAAACAGGGGGAAGGATTCTGCAGAAACCTATCTATATACAGGCTGACAGACAGTAACCTGCAGCAAAAAAAAAAAAGTGAAAATAAAGATAATGTGTTCTTACCTGGTTAAAAGGACGTACCCTAACAGCAACTTTAATGCTGTCTGCATTTGGCATGTTGGGCTGCAGTGCTGACCGAAGTTTTAAACTGTTTCTACCTTCAAATAATGTTGATGTGGTCTGTGTACTGGGGATCCTAAGGGAGCTCTTTGGGAGCAAAAAAGTATGCCAAATGAAAAAGTGTGTCAAGTTATTCAGCTCAAATAAAAAGAAAATGTAATATACTCCCTTGGCAGTCAATGAATGCTGACTGGGAAGCGGAGAAGGGCAGAAGTGTCCTGTATTGATGGGACCTTAATATTTTATGCGCTAGTTTATGGCTAACAAAATAGACTGTGTTAAAAAACATCAACCGTTATACAAAGCAAAAAATATATTAATTTAAAAAATGTAAATAAGAAAGTAAGCTGAGCAATAAGAATATTTTCACACCCTTATTTTAAAATGTGAGAGGAGTTTCTGCTTTTTAAATATTTAACAGTCATAAATAATTACTCAGGGGTGTTAAATATGAATGAGACACTTTTTATGTGGTATATTAAGGCATGGGGAATGTATACAGTTTGGCAGTTCAGTGACTCACTATGAACTTCTGAGGGAGTAAATGGGAATCTGAACAGTATAAGAGTGGTACAGAAAATGTAAAGCTTAGGACCCATTCACACTTGGTATATATAAGTATATATAAGTAAAAAGTTATATAAGCACATATAAAAGTTGCATACAAACTCAGTCCTCTTATGCATTTGTTTTAATTTAATCAAATTATTTTGCACTGAAATTGGATTATGGGTTAGAAAATGTAATCATGGAAAATTTGAATTGTGGAATACAAATGTAAAATAATATCACTGAATGGCAATGCACATTTTAAAAACAGGACTTGAGCAGCTCAAATGAAATTCAAATTGTTGTTTTTTTTTTAGAATCAACCAAGAACTGACTAGCAGGTTGTAAAATAACACATTTAGACACTCCGTAAACTCTACTATCTTTATTAAAGACTAATGGAATACAATACTGCCAAAAGTGCCAATGTATAAATAAAATGAATACATTAAAGATCAAATTTAATATCTAAATACTGTAGAACAAGAATTCAAAAATATTAACAGTTCACACAAAAACAATGTTACATTGTAAACTTTGAACCTTCGGCAATGATGGTATTTTCAATGAGAATAGTATATTTTGCAGAAGCATTTTTACAATACTGAGGGATAAAAAAAATATATTCTAATTTATAGCCATACAATATATTCTAACTGTGTGTGTTGTGTCATTTTTCCTAGTTAGTTTTGCCACACTTAACGGTACGGTTGATGTGTCGTGGAATACAGCAGAGGAAACCGATTGATTGGCTGAAAGATCCTCAGCAGTCAATAATTATCAATATATTTTAATATATTACACTAATGCCCTATTCATATCACCTAAATAACATGTAACCATAATGTGAAACCAAAACATAACTGTGAATGGCAATCACGTGGTTTCAACGTGTGCTGCTTGTGCATTTATACAGGTAGTGAGGACAGGGTAAAAAACATGCCTACTCATGTTTGAGGGCTGGCCTGAAGTCATCTGTTTGCGATGGAGATGGGAAGGCACACGCAGCTGCAATGTTGTGAACTTCCTCACGCTTGACCTACCAATGAGCATCCACTCTGAAGGGTCTGCCCCGTGGGGAGACCAGAGTTCTTCACCCCTGAAACAGCCTCTCAGAGTGCTGACAAAGACCATTAGTCTTAGCTAACTAAGACAGTTTTATTTAACACCTACCCATTATTAACAGACGTGATAATTCAATAATTATTTTGTTATTTTTCAAGTTTGTTTTAAAGTATTTTACCACAAAACTCTCTATGTTCAATGTAATCTTAATTTAGAGCAACATTTCAATCGTACTACATTAAAATAAATTTAATTGGGTAGTAATTTGGGTTAAAATAAAATAACTTTGTGGATTCAAACTCAATGTCCATCCAGTAAACCAAGACGCTCTCACATAGTCTTTCAATTAATTGTTTTATAAAGAGACAAGTTTTGATAGTCCTTTCTATGACTTCATGGTCTTTTCGCTTTGGCCCCACTCTTGCCCTGTGAGAAACCATGGCAACCGTGGTACTTTCCGGTCTTGTGGATATAGACTTTACAATATCCTTTCTTAAGAACCAGTTCTTCTTTACCCATTTGAAAAAGAGCACACACAGAGACAGACCCAGACACATAATTCATTGTTTTGATATTATTTGGGGATTGAAATATCCTGTGCAATTAATCTTGCTTGTGGGGCCTGGGAAAGAGGCATCTTGGGAAATGTCATTGATTAAATGGCTCTAATAGTTGTCATTAATTTCTCCTGTCATCTCAAAAGCATGTCCCAACAAAATATCTATATACATCCAGGTCAGATGAACTGCTTTCATCTGTTTCTATTGATATTTTAATTATATATATTTATCCCATGTTGCTCAAAGAGCCAGCACACAGACTCCAAACAAAATAAAATACCTCATTTCTTTTTCTACTTTGACATAATGAAAAATCTGAAATTAAATGCCCCAAGTGTATTTGTGGCACTTGTTTGCACACAATCTGAGTAGCCTTCCAAGGTTCAATAAGCTTCTATTAAGTCTGGTCTAAAGTAGGCATCATAGCTCCACACAAATACCCATAGCAACAACAGCTACACAAATGATCATTTTAGCTGTAAAGACAATATGAATACATTTACAATATTGTTTGTATATAAAGCCATTTTCATTGACTAAGCAAAGCTTTGTATTAAGGTTAAAACTCAATTATGAATAATTCTGCAGGCAGCATCATAAAGCCTACAGGGGAAGCTTTAGCTAACATTTTTGACTGCAACTTTGAGTTCTATAATGGAATTGTCAATAAAAATAAGTCTTCCATTGTGTGTGGAAGAGTCTTCCATTGTCTATATAAGTACATATGCAAGCAGGTCCAATAACACATGAACAGGGCAGTGTGAGCCTCTTATGGTTATTACTGCAACGACTGGATGAGTTAAGCTTGTGTTAGAGATCGATATTAATTGTCTGTGGTATTCTGATTTACTGAGGCCAATGTTTAGTGAGTAGCTGATTGGAAAGAAGTGGCAAAGACTTCGAAGTTGTATGTATAGTTATTGTTCTTGTTATCATATGGTAGAATTAAAAGTTTTATAAGACACCATAATCAGTCTCTCAAGTTATTTGATAAGTTGTTACTAACATTCCATTGAGTCTGATGTGGGAATTCAGATGACATATGAAATGATCTTCATCAGACAAAAAGAAGAAACAAAATACGATAATAGATATGTATAGAAAATCTGAATAGAGAAGAGGGGTAAAGAATGTTAAGGGACCATATCTTCTTTATTATCTTTGGTAATAGTTGAATTTGAACATGGTTTATTCTATGCCAGAGTCCATCTACTATACTGGATGATGCTGGATACTTCTGTTGATTTACACACATGATGTATACAATTTTAGTAAGTAAAGGGTATCGTGTCTGTCAACTGCCAAGTTAACAGCCCATTGCACATGCACATTGTTTGTGAGAAAAAGCCATAAAAGGTTTGTCAATATTTGTCATCCATTGGACAATGCTGCCATCTGATGGTACAAGCCTGAATTCTACAATATACAGACAATACACTTTTGCCTATTTATTTATTTATTTATTTAAATTTTTCAATGCCTGTTTTTTTTTTTTTTGTTTAATCCTTAAGGTCCTTAAGGCCCCAGAGACAGCCACATTGATATGGTACTTTTATAAGAAGCTGTTACAACCTACTGTAGGCATTTGGCAGTGGTTAACCAGTTTAGAGGTTAATAGGTAATATTTGTTTGATTGCATTCCCCAAGTTAGTTTTATCTGTAAGGATACAATATTCCTCCATCCCACCACCTGCTTGCACTTACATAACGTGTGCTGCCAATAGGCAACTTGTGCTACCACTTTCAACATTGTTTTCAAAATGGTGTTTGATATACTTTTACATTTTACAGGAAATTATATTTCAATATGAAATCCTAGTGTAACAAACTATTTTCCAAACCATACAGGACACTACACCTTGAATGGTTAATATTAAAAGATGCAAAATATAATCAGGATATTAGATCCCTAGAGCTTTACTTTACAAAAGGAAATATCCACAGGGTAATGCTACACCAGACTACATCAGCGGCGATATGTTTAATTTATAAGCTTTAAAAAAAAAAAAAAGTGTTCAATGCCATTTTAAAAACTCATTTTAATCCCACAGATACTGATGTTTGCATAATTATATATTACACTACCTGCGTTGTATATAAAATTCAGTATAAACACACTCAGTATTCATATCATGAAAGTTAAAATGTTCATATCTCAACCTAGCAACCTTCATTTTCAATAACACATGGTTTGGGACTTATTTATTAACAGATATGCCCTGTTCATAATTACTTCCAGTCCTGTTTGATTAATTACTGTTTGCATTACCTACGGCAGTGCCTGAGCCTCCTGCTGGTTTGCACAATGAACACACTTTAATAATAGTTGTCCTGCATTTTAATAGATTCTATACAAAGGGCTGTACTTTGCATATGGAGTGACAGCCTATGAAATATACCAATACAGTTTTGGTATAACACAAAAAAAAAAAAAAATTAATATTGCCTTTGTCAGAAGTTGTATTTGAAGACTTATTTCAGGATTGTCACAAAGTACTGTATCTGTTTTGCAGTACATTGACTTTTGTCCAATTATGATCATGTAACTTTAAAATTAAAATACAGCTCTTCACTCTATCCTCAGTCTTTTCTGCATAGTAGACAATTGTGTCCATCTCAAACTGATATGTCTTTGCTCCAGCAAACATTAACTAGCAGCTAGTTGTTTTAGGTGTTCAATACTGCAGAGTTGAATATTCAGCTTATTTGCACAGCACTACCTTCTGATATGCCTACTTTATTTCTTAATACAGTACTTTATAAGAAAGAGGACCTGTGTATGAAAGCTGTATTTAATGTGCAGTACCAAATGATACATGCTTCAAACCAACTTTAAAATGGCGGCACAACCAGTTTAGTTTTAAAAAAGATTTATATATCATATGAATGAAATGATGACGGTCTTGTCATTACCTGCCTCCCTTCACTCTTTTCGGCTCTTTGTTTCGGAGCAGACTGGGAGAAAATTCCATGATGGTGGGGGTGCTGTCTTCCTGTAGCATGGGGAATCTTTTTGGCTAAAAAGAAGAGAAAATACCGTTTAATATTAATGCTATAATTATAATGAAGGGTTTGTACAGAGCTCCCCTACCTCCAAGCTCTTTTCAGAGAAGATAAACGATCAGCTATTACACATGTAGACACTTAACAGTTACACAGCTGTTAAACAGCAGGATGATCATACAGTGATTATTATTGTGACGCAATCAATCATTTGACTGCTGCTTTCACTATTTGTTTTTTAGATCCTGATGCTCAGAAAAGCAGGTGCGTGCAAGTCCTTTTCTGGAAGCCTGGGCTTGAACCAAGTTTAGTTCACAAATGAAATGTGTTTATTGACAGTGTTGGCAATATCGACATAGCGCACCTTTGCGGTTTTGAAGGCAGCTTCAAAGAGAGATGTTAGGGATCGGACGGGCAGGGAGATGGAACTGCTCCCTCGCTTGCTCTAAAAGGCAGGCTTGAGACCTGCTAGAAGGGCAATATGGGGACTTCTCCAAGGCAGTTCATTACATACATTTAAAAAAAATGTAATTCTTCCACTGACAGTACAAACCTAAACACGTTGTACGTTCAGATGGAGGATGACGTGCTCACTGAGCATTATAAAAAGCACTGTTCTATGAAAGGCTATAGAGGTCGAAATGGATTTAAGGGCTACTTAATGGGCAGAAGAGAAATACCGCCTGCTTGAAGTCACAGGAAGGGTTCACCTCACTGAATCATTAAAGGTCCTTAAAGCACTCCAGAGTGTAAAACAGGACTCATTTGCAGTATTACAAATTTAAATATCAAAGGTAATAACCATACTCTCATTACCGTAACAACTTTATTTTTTTATGTTCATTCTGAATTGTGTGAACCCCATTTATCCTGCACATCACTGTAGATTCACTCCCTGTGAATGTGGCCTTAGAAGGGGGGTGGACCTGGTACTAAGGGACATAGATTTTTTTGTAACAAATTCATGTAACTGGATTATTTACAAATTCTTAGTTTAGACAATGTATTTAACACTTTATTGATTAAATACCATTCTAGATTGTTTTTATTTTATATCTTATATGCAAACAAAATTGACTGTTTTTAGTATATACAAATAAAATGAGTAACTTCTTGTTACATTAACATTTTCAAATTAAATATATGTCTAAAATGCAAATTTAACAGATGTTTGATCATTTTTAGACTGCAGATGGTGGCCTTAATATTGAATACAAGGGTGACCTAATATTGAAGGTTACTTCTACGTCAATAGTAAATCATAAAAAAAAGTCCTAATTGAGAAATGGTCTTTACACTGGGATGGCCATAAAGCAAGGTTGTATTAAAAGACATACAATGTTAATTAAATGATCTGAAAATATTATCAGATTTTTGGTTTAGTAGAGGTATAATGGCTTGCTTTAGTTAAATTAGGATATTGTTTGAAAATTACAGCCCCACTAAACCTATTTGTAATGCATCCTGCAGCAATTGTTTCATATTTTTAATTTTCAGCGCTGATGATCTTTTATTAGCTGCGCAAGAACAACTCTTGATTGTATTTGAACTAATTTGGAAAAGTTGCTGAATTTGCAGTTCCTTATATTGCAAAATGAAATAGATTTGTGTCATTTTTTCCAAGAACATGCATAGAAAACGTTTTTGCTATTGGCGCCTTCAGCTAGTTACGGGGTTCCTTAGTATACCACCTTCCAAATGTCACCACCTAGATCAATGAATGTCTCATTTTGGACTACTGAGAGGCTCACCTTGTAAAGGCACAGAGGTGTGGTGTGCAGGGTGAGTCACCGAGTCAGGGGTAAGGGAGGCAAAAAGTCTAGGATCGTCTCTTCATCATCTTATCCCCGTTATCTAAAACAGGTGAAACTTCCTGGTTGGTTATGTCTCATATCTCTAACTAGCTGGGTCTCCTCTTGCTTAAAGGGATAATTTATATACATTGTCCTATTATTCCATTTCTTATCTGTTTAATATCCTAGTATGAGTGGTCTGTATGATTCTCTATAGTTGTGTCATCTTAGTACACTGATGAAGGCACAATTCGGAAACATACTGTACTGATGAAGGTAGAAGCCTAAACATTTTGGTTTTTACTGGATGAATTTTTTGCTGGAATAGTTAGTAAGCATGTCAAATAATATCTTAAACAGAAAACAATAGAGCTTCATCAAGAACATACATATTAGGATTTTAAACAGGTAAGACACTAAATAGTAGGGAAATATAAATTATATAAAAGTACCCCTTTAATGAACCACAGACAAGAGATGAAAGAAAGCAGGATGCTTTACCTATTTTTACCTACAGAAACCTATTAAAATGTCTGAACCTGGAAGTTTCCAATTCCTGCAAGGTCTGACCATAATTATTTTTCTGTCTTGACCCTACTATTTGTTGATATATAAAATAAATCTACAGCAACAATTTGGTGAGTTAAGAGATTATGAAATATATTTGCTAATAAAAAATAGTGTTTCTACTATCAAAATCAAGAGGAAACTCATTTGTGATTTGCATTTTAAATTGCATGACATCTGCTGAGACTATACCAGTGGTCCCATTAAACTATAATAAAAAAAGAGGGCCTCCTCATTAGTTATGGAATATGACAGAACCTGATAAATGCCCCTTCCTGAAGCAGATGAGACTCAACGCACCTGGAGGCTGGGCTCTGCACCTGACTCACATTTGACATACAGCTGCGTTATTGAGATGACAGCAACAGGCTGGCTGTCATCCAGATGGCTTTTTATTATGCACTTTTGCTGTCCAAAGACTTTAATAATGCTGGACAGCTTGTTGACCGTACAACCTTACCCATCATTTTAAACACACTGTTCTGCAGTGCAAAGAATATTTTTTCTGAGAGTAATAAAAT
Source organism: Acipenser ruthenus (assembly GCF_902713425.1). NCBI lineage: Eukaryota > Metazoa > Chordata > Actinopteri > Acipenseriformes > Acipenseridae > Acipenser > Acipenser ruthenus. The sequence continues at coordinate 20,303,359 of NC_081206.1, forward strand.
AAAAAATATATATGGTAACATTTTAAAACTATCAAACTCAGGATAAGCACCTAAATGTTTGTTCTCAGTAGTTTTTTTGCTAGTTTTATACAAGCAGATAAACATTTTATTCCCTAATGTAGTTTTGTTCCAACTTCTTTAGATTATTGTGCAGATAATGTGTATAAGGATCTTGTGGTTTCCTATAGCTTTGTAAGATACCTTGCAAGTGGTTGAGGAAGCTGTGTGTGAAGAAATATAATTGCTGCAGTTAGCTTATTAAAAATGTATTGGTCTGTTTAAATTAGGGGTGGCCAAAGTTGGCCTTTCCAGTCTAGTCCTGGTCTTGTTCTAACCCAGATCTAAATTGTTTAATTGAACCAATTAAACCACCATCCAGACTGTGAAGTAGTGCCTTGTCTAATTTTACCTGTTAAACCTTGAGTGGTGGCCCTCCAGGACTGTGATTGGACACCCCAAGTTTAAATTGATCTGGGTATAAATAATGCAATATATCTTCAGCCATTGGTGACTAAGAGAAGTGTCAGTACAAGGCTTCCAAACTCTCCAGGTAACAGATGCCAGGAAGTCAAGGAAGCGGTCACTGCAGGTTTACAGAATTAAACAAGTGTGACATATGCTGGATGCCAAGCTGAGCTGCTGAGCAGCTGCTGCGCAAAGCCTGATGCATATTTACATTTTCACTCAAAATGTAAATATAGTAGTTGTACCGGTTACTAATTTACCATAATTATGCTCTCTGGGCTATAGGTCTCAAATGTCCAATTATGAAAGAAACACTTTATAGCAAACATACATTTTACATTTTTAAACATGAAATCTGGTACTACACTAAGGATGTTCTCGTTTAGCTTAACTTATTTTTAGGAAGTCTGTTACTGTTTCACTTCCTAAGTCATTTGTCACCTCAGCAGTGTCGTATTTTAAAATGAAAATAATATTAGTACATGACAGGAAGGGTTTGTGGAATTATTTTGTTAGCTACCAAACCTTTAAATCGTGGAGGTTTGCTTCTCTTAAGCCAGCATATAAATAAGCAACTTTAACATCCTGCAATTTAATTGTATATCCTTGAGAAAAGTATTGGAATGTAAAAAAAAAAAAAAGGTCTATCTGACTTCGCTGCATTAAATGAAAAAAATCATATTAAATATTAAATATAATTCAGGCTTCTGTTTTTCAGTTTTTATTAATTTCATTTGTCGGTGCTTTTTTTTTTTTTTTTAACTTTTTTCGAGTTTCATATATTTCGTTTTTTTTTTTTTCGGGTTTTTTGCTTTTTATATACTGCATGAAATTATTGTTTTCGGTTACTTTCCAAAATGCTTGGGTGTTTTTTCGTGTCAAAATATGTATAGTAGTAACTCGATAGCACATGGACACTTAAGTTATACCTTCTTTCCTTTGCTGTCTTCCACAATGAAATCCCTATGGTCACGGGCACATTCTTCAGGGGTTTTTGTGTGTAGGCATTTCTTTTTATATTTCACCACAATTTTCAATTCTGTTTTAAATCCTCTGTATCTTAACTGTAACACAGCATTAAATCCTGTGAACAAACCTCCATTCCTAATTATAATCTAATTTAAAATCTTGCAAGCAGAGTCTCCAATAGAAATGTAAGAATGTGCTGCCACTCAGTAGTTGGTGTGGGAGTATTCCGAACGAATCAATGATAGTCAATAAGGAGAGACATTGCCCAACTGCACTGGGAAAGGTAGTTTTTCTTTGGTTTGTTTTTAATGGGAAAGGGGTGGTCAAAGTAAACTGAGTAACCATTTCCACTGTTTTTCTAGTATTTTCCAGTGTTTATTGACTATACACTGATTCCTTTTTTTTGTATCGGGGGTGTTGTATCGTTTTTTTATCAGTTAAAACTGAAAATCAGAAGCTCTAAATATAATATAACACATTCAAGATGGATAAAGCAGTTCCACACAATGACATGTAAAGTTGTCTTTACCATTTATTTGTAAGCTCTCTAATCATATATCCACTTCATCTGGGAGCTTTAAGCATCACTGTTCCCATGCCCTTCAACATATCAGTATGAGCTATTTTCAAGTACAATAATGTCATCAAAATTCAGCTATATGACCATCTCTTTCAGCTCCATCACATTATTGCACAATGGGCTGTAATTGAGCCCACCTTAGCTATGGAATGCAGAGTTGTATGAACGCCATGCAATTATTGCTTCCAGTAACCAATGTGATTAGCATTCCTAGTGGCTAGTACGTTTCTTCATCCATATTAATACAGCCTTGCTTAATAAGACACTTCATCAATATACATGAAACTGGCAGCTACAATGAACCTTACCTCCTGGGAGAGTTATTATAAAGAAGAAAAGGCCAGCAGTACAGTTTGGGTTTAAGAAAATATCCTTAGAGTTATCTATCTATTTATTTTGTTATAAGCAAACTATTAAAAAAGTGTTGGTTTCTTTAAGGCCATTAATGGCCAGTTATCCAATGAACTGTATAACCCCTCAAACCTCCACTGAGTCTTAGATTGAGAGATTATGGGTAACTCAAAAGTATCACATTTTATAAACCGCAGACCTTCCTACTTCCAACTGCAGTACATGTCCATAACTGGGAAAGGCAACTCTGTAATACAGAGAAGCTCAAAGTTCCTCATAAGGTCTGGTGACAGTTATCTGAATTATTCCTGCAGCACTTTGACACAAATGCAAATTGGATCTACACACCCTCTACTCCACTGTTTTTTTTTTCTTTAAATCCAAGACATCAAACGTTAATGTTTTGATTTGTACCCCTGCAGTTGAAAGTTTGATGTCTGCCTTGGGTCTTGAATCGGAATAAGAGCGTACTGTAAGAGTTGTTGGGAATGAGAAGAGACCATCTCGATCATTGTGACACATCCCTTGCCTGCACACACTAGCTATAGGGCAGTATCTTTTAAATTATACATTTTTTGATACATTTTTGTACCCAATTTGAGATGCACAATTCAATTATTGACTTACCACTGCAACACAATTCCCAATCACTCGCTGTGGTGAGGTTACTGTAACCTGGAGGTAGATGCCAGCCTGGGAAGTCTTCACCTGGCCTCCTAGTGGCATGTTTTTACCAGGTGACCCACTGAGGACCACAATAATCTAATAATTAGCCCGTAAAACCTTTCCTGGTAAACTAAGCATTTATTACAATAAGTTTCCATTGATATCGCAACTTTCATCCGAAGTTCTCACACTATATAAGTATCAGTGACTGCTATCATAACCGTCCAACCAGGATAATCAAAAGTCAACTGACAGAACTGGCACGGAGAGTGCTGTAAGGCAGCAAAAATGATTTAATTGGGGTGGTGCCATTGCATTTGAACCCTTCTAGGTCATGTAAATAATCATAAAATGAATTCTATAATGCACTGGCAGCCAATGAAGAGAGGCCAAGATGGAAATCTGCTGATCTGATTTTGTTTTTGTGAAAACTTATTATATACATAATATATTGTATCAGCTGGAATACCTGCACGCAGAGCATTGTAGTAATCAGTTCTGGATGTAAGGACAGGATCTCAGTCTTGCAATGTCTCCAGAGATGGTAGTGGAAAAAAACGGAAAAAAGGTGCCTCCTACCATCTGTTTTTTTTTTGCACAGCTCTTGTCCAGCCCTCTGCTAAGTTTAACTTGGTTATCTACAGCATTTAGGATTTAATTAACTTGATTAGTTTGGACCAATAGTGGTACATCGACAGTTTGTAATAATGCCAAACCTGTATGTAATCCTCATTAATTCCCATTATCACAAGTGGCAAGCTGGCCCCCATTCTGCAGCAATGACAGCTTTGGCATGGACTCAAGAAGTTGATATGGTCTCCAGAGGTAATGGTGGCCATTCATCTTCTAAAGGGGAATATGTGTAGTTTGAGTTTGCCTTGCCCAGAAAGGAAGAATTATTTCATTGTCCCTAAATTGCTCTGAAATCTATTACAGCAAACTGATGTTATATGGCAGTCAGGGCCCATTTACACTGAAAGTGAAAATAAAAACAGCTTAATTCAATTTTACAGGTAATAGGGGTGAGAAATGAGTGTACTGAGAACTCACTTTCTAGAGTACTGATACACAAATTGGGGTCTGAGAACACAGGTATCTACAGAAAATTATATTTAGTGACTGTGTAGTGACAGACATCTCCCCCACCCCATTGTATTGTTTACACAGTACAGTGTTTGGGTGATTTTCATAGTGTTCAGTTGGAGACTGAATCTCCTTTGAAAGAGGCTTTTGAGCAAAAACATTTGAGAACTTGTTTCAGAGCCATTGTACTTGATAATGCCATCTAGTGAGAGATGAGGTCAATATTTTATACAGTATTGTTTTCTAAATGTTTTATTTGTGAATACCTTAATAATATTCATGCTGGTTTCTTTTGTTATGTGATGGGGTAAATTAGATTCAAAATGGAAGATGAGAAATCTTCTTTATTGCCAAGTTATCTCTCTCTCTAACATTTTACTGTCAAAACACTTCATTAAACTCATTGGTAATTTACTGTTGTCTGTGAACTATATACCTCACTGGAAATAAACATAATTTTACTTTAAGACCAAATTAATATGATGGGTGCAAGAGCTCATTTAAAAATACCCAGGAGTCTAATAGAAGTTGAAAAACATAAATAATTAAATATAAAAAATATTAGCCACATTTCACATCCAGCAATAAAAACAGATTGTATTTGGTATTTGTATTTTTCTAATTTTGTGCAGCCCTAGTTTTCAATAACAAAACACCATGTTCAATATTAATAGAAACAATAATATAACATTGCATTGAGGACTTTAACCTTTTCAGAAATAGGTTTCGCATACTGATCTATACCTGTGGCATAAACTCTAATCTGTTTTATAGAAACTGCCTGCAAAGCTGTTTACCCTTACAAATGTTGGGATAATTGCGAAAAATGTTTCCTTCAGGCCTATGAGTACAGATGTTGTTTAAACGAGATATTTCAATAATGATACCCTTTCTGTTGGTTCCCAGGCATGGAATGCAATTAGATTTAATTAGGAAAAGAATAAAGGTTGTACATGTTTAAAAAAAAAAGAATAAAGGAAGGACTAACTAAAATTGTTTCTGATAAGGTTACATGCAATGTATAGACTACCATACCTACAGTATTTAATGCAATAGTAACTGAATTGTTAAATATAATTAACACTTCATATCAAATTGTGCCTTCAGCAACACAACTTTAAAGTGTCTAACAGGCATTTGCAAGTGCCAAGAAAATGTGTAGCAGTAATACCTGCGCAGAAACGGAATGGAACTGAACAACACACAGTTCTCATGGAAGAGTCTCAGTCTCCATGAATATTTAACTGCATGCTACAATATACTCTATGAACTGCATGAATGTTCATTATTTTTATGTAATAAGTACAATCTATGACAAAATGTGTATGTTTTAACCTAAAATTAAATCCGGAATTACTTTCCTTAGATCAAGTTTGTCATTTTCTTAGTAGTGTAATTTGGAACAATTTGGGTCTCGTCTAGCCTTCTGGCTTCATCAGAAAGCACACCTTGTTGCTTTTCCAGTTTGTTTACATCTGTGTTGTACCATAAGTGTTGTACCATAAAGTAACAAGTTAGGAAAACTGTGTTTGCTTTTCAGTTTTTGTACAGGTAATTTCACCTCAGGGTCAAAGCATGATACTGGATCCAAAGCATGTCAGTCTATAGGGGCTGGATGGTTAATGACATGAAAGCATTTCTTGAAGAGGAAATGCAAGACTACCTGATAGTACAAAAAAGCTTCAGATCTATATATGTATATTTTTAAATAAAATGCATGGTTGCTATAACATGTGTTTCTTCAAAACTGCACATTTGAAAACTATACAGAGAATGTCTGGCAGGTAAGATTTATGGAATTATTTTGCTAACTTCAACCACTTTCATTAATATTATCCACTACAATCACACGCAAGATGTCTCTTTAAAAAACAAGAGAAAAATGTATTCTGGATAAGTTAGGAGGGAATTGAGGGTCCTGGTTTAAAATTAACAATGCTTAAATCTGAAAAGCAAGCACTTGTAAAATTCATACAGTTCAACATAATCTACTTGCAAATGTTAGTGAAGCTAGCATGATGACAGGAAGGGTAGAGTGAAATATTATTACCGTATGGTGCACTAGAAACCATTTCAATATCTGGAAGGAGACCCGTTGATGCTCGTCTAGTTTCTAATGCTTGTTTCCACCAACTACCCAACTTCCAGGGGCCCAGTCTGCCTGACGTTGTCTTGAAGCATATTGGTTCTTTTTTCTGTGGCTTTCCACCTTCACTGCCCATCACTGCTTTGGAGGGAATGTGTTGAGGTACTCGGGGAGGGTTTCCTTTTGCAAGTTGTGGGTTCTTTGGTCGAGCAGTTTTGTGTGGAGGAATACAGAGGGAAGTATTCTGTGATGTAAAAGTTGTTTTGTACCATGCTGAGCCTTTCTGTTTAGGCTCCTTTTCCTTTTGGAAATGTTCACCACTTAATGAAAGAAGACCTTCTCTTTCTTTTAATTCTGGTATGTTTTCATCTTTATTATCTTCCTGGTTTTTCCTTTCCAGGCAATCTGAAAAGTACCTCAGCATGTTTTCAGTGAACGCACAGTAAGTGAGGATTTCTGGTTGGTCAACTACTTCAGGGATCTCCTTCCTGTGCCCCTCTGTGATGTCTTCTTGACTTGTGAAATCTTTTGCTCTCTATTTAGCACAATGAAATAAAAAAAGATTGCATCTTTAGCAAACAAACCATATCAATTATTTTAAATATAGTATGTATGTAGAGGGCATGAGAACTGAACAACAAAAAATGGAAATGTATTTATAGAGGGATTGTTGTGGTTCATTTTATGGATGAAAACCATACGATAACATAAGCCAAAAAAAATGTGTCTAATTAAACTTAAAAGTTATCTTTTCAGATGTAGTATTAAATTGAGTATGACTACAGTATAAAAAAACATATACTTAAGGAAATGGCATAGCAACAGTGCACAGAATGGCATACACCCCAGCAGCTGCCACCTGTCTGCAGCTTCTTGAAGGACAGCAATGTTCCCTGGTTTACCTGCAGAGGCTCCAGCTCAAGAAATGACTGTGAAGAGCAGCTGCAGCTTGAAAGCGTATCTTGGGAAAACGAAACATTCTCAGTTTTCTCCTCTAATGCAACAGTGTCCATAGGATCCTCTGACCCTTCCCCAATCACTCTCGTATTCCCTCCATGTGCAGACTTGTAATCCATTTGCACTTCAGATATTAAGAAGAACACACAACATTTGAACTTATTAACTGTGTGTACATCAATGTATATTATTAACATTAGCATTAGCTTTAGCATTACTACCACTACTTCACTGTGAGACTATGGCATTTGAAACCATGTACACTTTATGTGTTAATTTACACTTCGAAAGATTCCACAATGCATTAGCACATTGGTGATTGGATAGGACTGTTAGGTGAATGACTAGGAATTCACTTACCATGTAGCTAAGGGTCTGTTCCACCTTTAAATCAGTGTAATTATAAAGTACTTTCCAAATATAAAAGGTATACTTTGCATGTAAATACCTTTTGCTGAGGAAAGAAAGATGCCATTATCCACTGGGCTATCGCAGGTAAGAAATGTTCTCTGGTTATCTTCATTGCTATAAAACTGAGGATGCAAGTTCATTACGTTCAACCACCTAGAAAAGAAACACACCAGTGCTTGTGACGGTCATATATCTATGTATGAGACATGACAAGAGGTCTCAAGATAAATATATTGTTAAGATAAAGCTTATAAGAGTATGCAACATACAGCTATGGCCACATATTTTGCATCATCTAGAATTTTAGGATTGAGAAATAATAATTACAAAAAAAAAAAAAAAACTATATGAACATAATTTCAGTATTTTATTTAACATCAATTAATCAAAGAAATTAGAAAATTATATTGCAAAACTACCAGAAGCCATAACATTAGTTCAGTATTTCATGTTAGATTTTGAAATCTCTTGGAAGCTTTCTGGCCACTTACACCTTTTTGGTGTTTTTGTATTCTCCAAAGCTAAATAATGTGTTAAAGCTTTCTAAAACGTTTTTTTTTTTCATATCATATGGGGCACAGCTCCTCTCAGGAGAATGTAATTTGGGGCTGTGCATAAAATCCAATCTCAGTCTTACCTTTCCCCATCTAAGTCATATCCATAGCCAAGTCTGTAGCTCCCCCTCCTGTTGCCAGCTGATTGCAGACTATTGTGCAAGTCTGCTCAGAGTCCATCTCAAGTCTGCTCAAGAGCACTCCCTAGTAAAATACATTCAAAAATAATAATGAAATGTCACAAATGATGCTTTTCCAAGGTTACGGTAGTGAAACAGCTTCTGGTGTATTAGAATGAGCGTGAATTGATTGTATACTGTATTTATTGTTGATGTATTCATCTGTTTGAGACCAGGACTGCATGCACGTATAGACAATATATTTCTGAAAAAAACATAACCTTTTATATTGAGCTTCCTGTTTTTGTGAACTTCTTTTAAACTGCTACTGTGCAGCAGTATACAGAGTTCATACATATTCATATAAAATCCCCAACTAATAGCCCCCTTAACCTTTTTAGATGTTTGCTTTCATTCTTATTGCAATTATTCAAATACTGGGTTAAGGTGCTTTGACTATGAGTTCTAGTTGCCTGACACTGAAACCTGTAAGGTCAACTAGATCTGCTTTAAAGCACCTAACACAGACATTATAATTTTTTTTTCTTTAAACACAGCACTGTATTTGAGTAGTTGCAAATATCACAATTCAGAATGACAGTGAGTATCATTACTCTTTAAGCAGTTTCCTACTGTATCTTTCCATGCTTACTTACAGATCATTTCTTGTTGGGTGTCCTTATCGAGGCTGTTCAAGACACTTGAACTTGTAGTGCAGTCAATGGTTAAAAGCAGGTCAGGGCATCCCAAGAGCTTCTGGTAATCTTCTGCTATTTCATTCACACTCTCCAGATCATCACCTGGTTCAATTTCAGGTATACACTCACTCGTGAAGATGGAGTCACTGTCCAGCACTGAGTCAGAGCTCTCCAAAGAAACCTGCAAGCTGCAAACTCCATTGCTTACTTCAGGGCTTTCTTTGGAAATGGAAGGTGTTATGCAGTAGGGCCCCTTATCCTGTCCTTTCTGCAAAAGAAAAAGCATGAACTTAGCAAGCTCCCTAATGTGAACACTAGAACAATTAAAATGTCATGATCTACTTGGTGCACATGTTCTTTCAGTTATGAATGTCCATGGAGTTTTCAAGAATAATCATGAAATATCAGCCGATCTCCTGGAAAGTACTAAGGAGATCTTACAAGCTAAGAGCAAACGTCATTAAGGAAGGTGCAATGGTGGGTTTATGGTGACAATTCTCACTGAAATACACTCCAGACCATAATGTTCAGTTTCCAGTTCTAACTGATAAAGCATTTTTAGAATGAGACAAAGAAAAGAATTGTTCCCAATTGGCTAAGCAGCTCATATTCTTTCACAGAGCTCAATTTCTAAAACACAGATATGTTTACTGCACTGTAATTACATATCTGTTACAATTTGTATATGATTGTTATATGATATGATGACTGGCGGTCGCTACGACTGAAGGGCAGTAAGATTAAATGGAATCAGTCTGGGGGACTCCATCAAAGGGAATCACCACAGAAACACAACTTGCAATTTGTTTTTATTATAATAATTGGAACCAATACTGGTGAAATGCATAGCTTGCAAAATATGGATCAACCTGAACGAGCCCTCGAAAGGAGAATCCACATGCACCAAATGTTTTTATATTTTACACCTCAGGAGCTCAGGAGTCAGGTCACTACTTTGGAAGAACAACTTACCAACCTAGCGGAGGTCAAACATTTGGCAAATCAACCATACAAGAGGTATGTATGCCTCAGAGAGGGGTCTCCACGCCACTGGCAGACAGCCGCTATGTACAAGTATGCAGAGGAAGAAAGAAAGGAAGAACCAACACATTGATTTATCAATACAATAAATATGCTTGGAGCAGGTATAAACAGTGTAGGATTTACTACTATCCGTTGCCCACTATTCACTGATAACAATATGTGTTGAAGTGTCTCCTGAAAGCTATGTTAGCTTGTTTTATTTCAAGGTAGTAAAAAGACAAAACAGCTGGATGGAAATAAAGTACAAAGGAAGACTACCAGAAACAAATTCTTCCAGTATAGTACATTTAATAGAAAAATGTGTGTTTGCTATAACATTTCAGACATATATAACAAATACAAGTGCTTTAAATGTAAGATTAATTCAATTATTGTGTCTGCTACAACCATTTAAAATAGTAAATAGCTTCAGAATTAAATAATTTTTGTACCTTTATTTTAATCTTTTATGATATATGCAATTGTTATTACAATTACTAAAGTATTGTGTTTTTTTTGTTTGTTTGTTTGTTTGTTTTTAACCAGAAGGTGCTGTTGCTTATTAACAATTTTGTTGATCTAGCCTTTATTAAATATGTCTATGGCAGGAAACTAGAACTAGAATATCACCTGAAGACAGACTTAACAAAACATATGAAGCTACTTTGTCTTTAAATATGTTCCTTGTTTATTTACTACTTAAGGAATGGTGTATCAGTTTCTATTTACCTCTGTAGGGTGTGTTTCATCAGTAGCTTCCTCCTGTTCACTTGTTTCTGAATTAAACCTGCTGCTAAGGTCTGTCGCTGTTGGACTTGGAGTGATTTGTCTCAGTGCTTGGGTAGAGAGAGACAGGCACTGCATTTGGGTTTCATCCTCTTGCCTTTCCACAAGATCTGGCCACACTGCATTCCTTGTCTGCCTGAAAGGAGATAGCATATATTTTAAGTACCAGTATAAGGAAAGCTTGTCATTTGAATAACAAGTTAATTTTCAGACAAAATTCAGATATCGGACCTATTCAGATTCATGAATTATTTTAAGAATATTTCCATTTTTCTTATTTTACATTTTCAGAATTATATACCAATGTAACCAAATGGGTCTATGTATGCAGTGGTAGTTGAGCAACACCAAAAAGGCACTTTCTATTTAATTCAGATTTACAGCCGTTTTCTAAAAAATGCATTCATGCAGTTTGATAACGGACCTTAAAATATATAGCAACACATGATACTGTTCTTTGCTGCATTATTTCAGGTCTGTTCCATTATCACCCAGTAAATGACCTGGTGTTGGCTTTTTCATCAATGTACTGTTATTATAAAAGCATATAAGTGGTACCTGCTACAAGAGGGTGTCTGCTGTAGATCTACCACTGATTCAGTTAGCAAAGCAAGAAATCCTTCAAGAGAAAGTGCTTCACTGGAACTGGAACTAGCACTGTACAGACAGGCGGAAAAAGGCCTTGGTTTGTGCCCTGGATGGAAAGAAATGCATTGTCAGTCATTAATGGCTGTAAATTCACAATTAGAGCCGTCAGTATGACGAAAACATTTATGACAATGATGTATACCAGCAGTACATACAGAATAGTACAGAATAAGAAAGGAAAATGTGTAGTTTAATGAAAATTGGATAAAATGTAAGTAGGACACGCAGACAGATGGGTGAGACAGAGAGAGTACTAATCCTAATAATGAGAAAGTCACTTTGTTTGCATAGACAATGTATTTGCAGGTGTGATTGGGGCATCTGATGGTTTCTTTTCATTTAAAAGAAATAATTGACCTCCAAATAATAATTCTAAGGCTTACCTCTGGGGCACAGTAGCTTCTGAATACAGATTTCTGGAGAAGGCATTTCTGGAGTGACAGTACACATTTCCTTCATTCTGGTAATTTCTACTGCATATTGCTGCTTTGTTTCCTTAAAATATGGACATTTAAAAGGGTTTTTTATTCAGGTATAATTACACTGTTAAAATTGCAGTAAAATGGACAAGTCCCCAGGTAAAACTTTTTAAAAACATTTCTATATGAGGCATTTTTAACAGTGAATATAAAATGGTGGCTTTACTTGTATTTATTTTTATTCCATTAATTTAGAGAGAATGTAGGGACATGTGATCATTAAACAAGATTAAAAAAAAACCTTAAAAACCATAAAAACCTGGTCCAGTGTTAGGGTGAAAGCCAGCAGCTCCTTTAAGAGTCCCAACTCAACACAGCTTTGAAGGAAGAGCTGGACTAGGCCGTCTCTCAACTCTTCGCTTGATTCTTGTATCAGTAGTTTCCAAGCTTCTGTCACACATCTAAAGCAAGGTGAACCAATGTAAGAATGTACAATAAGGTAAGGAATGCAGTTCTTTGTAAGCTAATTATAAATAAATCATTTTATAATATGAGGGCTTGAACTTTGTAGAGCTATTTTCACAAATGCGTGAAACAACATCACTTACTTTTTAGGGGAACGTTGTTGTTTTGAGTCGACACCAGGTGTTTTTGGAACACTATATTATACATTTTACTATATATGTACAGTATACACATTTTCTTTTGATAACATCCTGACAAATTACCAATTAAAAACAAATAAGATATTATTATGACAAAAAAAACTATTAAAGTAACAGTAAAGAAAACAGCAGCAGAATATCAAAGTAGAGTAATAGAGCATGTCTGTGCTAAAGGTTCTTACACGGGATTTCCCATGCATGCTTGTGTTCTACCGTACTGTATATATTTTACTAAGCTCTAACACTCTTAGTTGTGCTTCTAGCATTATACACCACTGTTCTTTAACCCAGGGTTAAGCAAAATCTGGCAATTAATTTACCTGTTGTGGAGAAATACAGTTATATATAATTTGAGGTCCTCTGGTTTCTCAATGGCTGGTTTCTTCCAGTTAATGTATTGAAGTGCAGCACAAGGATCTCCATCCCTAAGCAAAGCTTTGATAATCCAGGTATGCTGCTAAATCAGCCAGGGTCTCATGGTCCCTGGGTGCAGAAGCAAATCCACTGCAAACTGCATCATTCATGAAAATAGGAGGCACTTTTTTACACAGAGAATTGTGGAACCAACTCCCCAGTAATGTTGCTGAAGCTGACACCCTGGGATCCTTCAAGAAGCTGCTTGATGAGATTCTGGGATCAATCAGCTACTAAGAACCAAAAGAGCAAGATGGGCCAAATGGCCTTCTCTCGTTTGTAAACTTTCTTATGTTCTATGTTTTTATGAAACATTCTGTTAATGTTAGGGAAGTGATGAGTGTTGTTTTCTGCATGTGAGGTTTTGATTACAAACATAACAGTTAGGGATCCTCGGCTAATAACAGTACTGTTGGAGTCTAGGGTTAGTCGCCGATCTGGGCTGGGAGACCGCAGGAAGTGCTGTATTAGCTTTTGCGCTTCCCCTGGTATAGAAAGGAAAATCATATAAGAATTGTTCACCTCACTTTGCTTTGTGACCCCTACTGGTGAGGCTCAGGCAAAAACTGTCCAGACTGGGCCTCACCTCCAAAGTTCAATAGCTTGGTAATGTCCGTTAATTAGGTTTGAGGAGTGAAAGCAATTGGCTTAACAACAAGAATGATGTTCTCCTGCTTGGTAGGTGGGTTGAACAAGGTGAACCAGAAGGTAATGTATTGCAACAGGATTGTGGTTTTCAAACTGGAGGACTCATAACATCAGAGGGGTGGACACGAGGACGACTTATATAATGTTGGTTTAAAAAAACTTTAATTTTAATATTATTAGCGGTATATTTTCCTTTTTCATAAGTCTGAGCATTATTTTTACAGCTGTGCTGCCTTCAAACTTATCGTCTCAAACCCTCTGTTACAATTTTAGCAGAGAGCAGTTTTGGTTGGTAAGTTAAATACATCAACATTTTCTCTTTTTAGACATGTAAAGACATAAATATTTGCGACCAAATAAAAGTGGAATCTTACTGTAATGTTTTTGTGATCCAGGAGCCAGAATCCTTTGATACATTGACAAAAGCTGGGTGGCACATTAAAGGCTACTGAAAATGACTTCAAAATCTCTCTCAAGAGGGAGAAAATGTGTTACATCCAGCAGAAAATAAAGAAACTGTCAAAGGCTCATAAGGAATATAACATTTGCGACACTAGCTATAAATCCCATTAGCTTTACAGCTTTTAAGTGCTTCTGACTTCCATTCACTCCTTTCGCACTTCAAAGTTGCCTTAACATAAAATACATTATCAGAGTGTTATTCATGCTTTAATATGTATTTCCTACCTCTTATTAGCACAAGCAATATTATCACCTGCCCCCCTTTTTTCTGTTGAAAGTCTCTTTGCTCATATCTATACTTCAATATACTTCAACGTATTTTTCAAAGACAGCACTGGAGAGAAAAAGTTGCTGCTGCGTCCTGGTAACAAATAACCAGACCTAGCAGCCTCTAGCCAGGATGCAACAGTTTATCTTGAGCTTTGTTTTGAAGAATATGCATATCCTCAATTAAAATAAAAGAAAAACAAAAAGATTCTTAGCACAATGGAAGTGGGATCAGTAATAATTTGAAAAGAAACATTTACATGTTACATTTTGGGCCTAAACTTGGGCCTTTTATGACCTCAGGTTTGATGGTGAGCACTCCTTGTTTTCAATAAAAAGGATACAAGAGATTCATGTGTCTACACGAGGAATCAGGAATAGCTTCAAGACAGCCTGTGAATAAAACAGTAGAAAACATCTATGAAGATATTTGTGTTCTTTTAGACAACCATCTTTTTTTATCAATATCAATATTGTACAGCATGTGAAATGGTCTTGCTTGTTTTTAGCTATTCAGCTTTCTGTATATGTTCTGCAAGAACCAGGATTTATGTGGTTTTGATTCACATGCTGACAGAAAAAGAAGCCAGAAATGCTGATCATCACCAGACAAGTCAATTTTACAGTAGGGTGTGCACAAAGTAAAAACCTGAACCAGACTGAATTTATGAGCCTCCTTTATTATGATACCTGTAATTTGCATTGAGAGGAACAGATACTGTTGTACAGCTGTACCTGAAAGCTTGGTGGTGGATATCAGTCATATTGCCTGTCATGTTGACTCCAGATGTTGCCATACTGCCCGTTGATATGAGACACAATACCATGGATCAGCAAACCAGTATCTTTCCAAGTGTTCCTAAATATGTGATTAGCATTAGCCATAAATAACTGAAAATATATAAAATACAACGTGCACTAGGCTTTTGAAATAAAAGGATGTTGGTCAAACCACTGCAAGAATTCTAGCTTTAGGTACCTTTTAAAAAACATTGCCTTGTTCCTATCTGCCACTGGTATTGACTTGTTTGAGATTTTAAAAGCATTTCTGTATCTGGTATAAAATAAAGTTATACCAATTCACCGCCTTAGAATTGGAACAGACATAGATTTACATTATGCACAAACCAGAAAAATAATAATGACTTAGCTACCATGGCAACTTCTGTTGATCCTCGGTGTAGGATTGCTGCATCTCACTCCACAGCTGAGATATTCTAACGGTTTCACATAGGTCTGAAAATAAACAACTCACAATTGTATTTAAACACTCGATTTGCCTGCAGTGACCCAACCATACAACAATGGGGTCACTCAATGTCTTTTATGTTACCTAACTATCTGTATAGCAATATCAGCATAACAACAACAACAAAAAAGAAACCAGGATAATTACCAGATGATTCTGGAAGAAGGACAGTGAGGTAGCACCAGTGTACCACACGTGCAAACAGTATATGTTGTTTAATCACTCTATATTCCTGGTCCAAATGTACTTGATCTAAAATTGAAGCCAAGGGGAACATGTCAACCACAATTAAATATGAACTATATTTAAAAGATCAGGACTACATTGTTTTTGCTGCAATCGATGCTTCCCTTATCTATGGTTTTGAGTATAAACACACATAAAATATACAAAGGTAAAGGGGAAGCTTCAAAATGACTAAAAATAAGTCACAGCCTCGAGGAGAGTTTATTGAAAGGCAGTTTGACTCAACTGAACTGAATCTATTCAGATAAAATCAGGACCAGAAGACAAAATTGGAAGTTAGGTGGAGGTTCAGGGCATAGAGTAGAAGGTGTTTTTTTTTACACAGAGAATGGTGGGGCTTCCAAACCAAGTTGTTGCTGCTGATTTATTTGGATCCTTGGATGTGGATCGGGGATCAATTAGCTATTTTCTTTTTTAAATTACACAGAAAATGTATTTAGCCGACTGGTCAATAATCTCCTACTTCTCATTGAGCAGAGAGCTGGCCAAAAGTCAATGCGACGGACTCTGGTCAGAGATGTTGCTTATTCTGGGAGGACATTAAGCTTCTCTTTTAAATATTGCTGGAATTTGTGTTTTATCACTTTACCTTGTTGACTCGTGCACTGTGGTTGATGCCTCAGTACCCCAATTATTATCACAATGTTTCTCAGAACCTGCAGAACGTGACCCATTAGATCCAAGGACTTTTCATCCATGTACATCCAGTGTCCTTGGCAGGAATTAAAGCCTGAAACAAGCAGGTATATGTGAGATTGTCCTTCACGTCTTACAATGCAAAGTGTTGAACTGCTGCTTGGATTATGTTACTCTACTATAGCCAATGTGTAGTAGTAGTAGCTGAACACAAAACTGCCTAGAGAAAATATTAATGGTCTACAGAAACGAGTCAAACTTTTAACTATCAATAGCTTAAGGGAACGTTTTACCACAATCACAGTTGTAGACGAGGGAAGAAATTACAGTTGCACATCCCTAGTGGTCATTTCTAAAATGACCTATATTCAGAAAATGTTGCTTTTGGTCTTTTATAGAAGTAGGTTGAAAAATGACTGTAAACTTGATAAATAACAATATTGAACAGTAATAGAGAAGCATACCGAACACCATACAAGGATATTAAACAGGTAGTACATTAAATATTCTGTATATATTTTATATATTTTCTGAACTTGATACTTAAATAGTGTAAGAAGCTGTTTCTTGCCATTGTCTACTATCTTCTGAACCCAGGAGAGTACAGTGCGTACAGTGCAGTCTAAGAAATTCAAACACAGATTTGATTTGAACTAAAACATAATATACATTTTTTTAAAGGTAATTTAAATGACAAATGCATCAATATTCTCCAGGCTATTCTTCATATTCAGTTAGTTATTCCATTTTCAGCCTTGAGGTTGTCTATTTCAAACTGGGTAGCAGTGAACAGATTTCCTCGTTCCATTCAATCAGAGTGACAATGTGACCTTTCAACTCTGACACACCAACCAACTCTACTAGAGAGGAAGTGATTATATGATGATTAGTATTTATTGCTGTATCTGTTTGTATTTTATCTGAATTATATATATATATATATTTTAATTTAGTCACTGGTGTTTACATTTTATATTTCTTAAACTTTTTTCAATCAGACATGTTTGTTTGTTTTGTTTTTTTATAAATGTGACTGTTTTTGTCCTGTAAAGTGCTTTGAGATACATCTGTATGAAGGGCACTGTATAAATAAATTTTGATTTGATTTTATTTGATATGTGGGACAAGCCACTGTGCCCAGTATTTGACTGGATTGAGTTCTGGGCAGTTAGACATTTTCAAACCGCAAACAGACAGGTAAAGACAGGAAGAGAGAAAAATGATAATAACTAAATATTAGATGAACAAGCCCAAGAAACACTCAACGTAATTACAAACAACATAAAAAGGCTAAGGAAAGGTGAAAGAATAAATAACATTTCAAACTACATCCCTCTTAAATGTTCCCATACCAAGTGTAATAAAGCATAGTGAAAGCATGGTTAAGCATTACATTGTAAAGCCCAGAGAGGTATGGTAAAGCATATTAAAAACCTTGCAAACCATAATAAATTATACAAATGCATAGTAAAACCATGGGAAAAGCTTGGAAAAGCTGCAAAATGAAGGGATACTGTTACAATATATTGCTTTCTTGTTACAGTCTGTCTACTATAGTTTTTTTATTGGACACACCATCATATACCACACCTCTAAAACATATTAGTAGCATGACGGATTCACTCCTGTTCAGGTATGCTATCTAAACTGTAGGAATGGTATTCATTTCAAGTACTTTTAAATTCTCCAAGTGTTGTGTAAATTCAATTTAAGTATTTATTTAATTGTCTTCAAAATTGGCCTTAGCAATAGAAGTAAAGACTTCTTCCTACATATCAGTGATGTGTAATGTGTGCCCCTGAAGAACCCGTACTGAGTGTTTTCAGAGCAGTTCACTTGCCTTCTGTCGAGAGCTTCCTCATCCATCTAATAATGATCCTAATGTTGTTATTTGTCAGTGCTTGTGTCAGCAGATACTCCAGTACGTCATCCTGCAAATCAATGTGTCAGATACTTGCATGCATGGTCCAACACGTGATGGTTCACAATGAATCTTAAACAGCAATTTGCTTAAATTACATTTAATTTATTCTGTTCCTTTTCATGATGGTTGAAATCATTCTTAGTGTGTGTGTGCGTGTGTGCGTGTGTGCGTGTGTGTGTGTGTGTGTGTGTGTATGTGTGTGTGTATTAAGGCGCTTTGATAAGGGGTTAAGCAACTTCTCTTTAGTTATAGTTGCCTGTCATATTATTATTATTTATTTCTTAGCAGATGCCCTTAATCAAAGTGACTTACAGTTATTGCAAAACATCACATTACAGAGAAGTACAGCAAAGTGTGGAGCAGTTAAGTGCAAGTACAAGATGATGTAAGTGCTGATACAATTGTGTGCCATAGACATTATAATATAGGCCAGATAAGCTGAAGTGTCTTTATAGTGCCAGTAACATGTCCTGCACAGTCGTTTATTGTCTGCAGAACTAAAGGAAACTTGTTTCAAATTAGCTATATATATATATATATATATATATATATATATATATATATATATATATATAGAATCTTGAAATCATAGGCAACTTAAGTCCGACTTAGAAAATCCACAGTATTTGAATAACTGCAACTACAAACTCATTAATGAAGCGTACGCTTAAATTATCAGTACAATATGGTTAGATATTATTTGCCTTCTCAAAATTAAGGACATTTTTTGTTAAAGATAAAAACAAAAACATAGCTTTTTATTCCTGTTGAAATTTCTCACAATGTCTCTTATTTGTTATGCAAAAATAAAATATATTTATTAAAAAAAAAAAAACTATATATAGATACTATACCAGATTAAACAAAGATATCAATTTGCATGCTTTACTTTTAGGTAGGCTGTTACACTAGCACTTCCTAGGTCATTTCACCTAAGCACTGTCTTAAGGGTCAAAGCATGGCAATGTCTGCTAAGCATGTCCATCAATATTGGAAGCAGCTGGTTGGTTAATGACAGGAAAGAAGATGTTGAAGAAGAAGGGGGAATATCACTCTGCAGGTCAAATGATCTAGGAAGCGCAAACCTATCTCTAAGTAATAGCTAGACACAGATTAGTCTTGGCCTGTTTCATTAGCTTGAGAATGCTCACCTGTGGACACACATGCACTGTGGCTTGATTCTCAGAGTATTCAATGAGCTTACTCAGATATCCCAGCGATCCTTCCATGCTAAAACCCTTTATAGTAAGGGGCTGAAACCACAGAGAAGTCCCAGAGACTATATTAAAGATCACCATCTATGGGCTGACATTGTACAAAATTGTGTTTTTCTGAATGAAATATACTTTATTATTCATGAAAATGTTCAACACTGTTTTAGGATTATAAAAAACAAGCAACTCAAGACTTATAAATCTTTGTAAAAGATGTCTGGTTCACGCACAGCCTTAGCCCTATTACATAGGCCCTAAATTAAAACGGCAAACATATTGTAAAAATGTAATAATAAGAATAAAATACTAACCTCTGAGTGGTATGCTGGGAGCCCGTGAATTTCAAATCCGTGCACAAACAAGGTGGCTGCATCTGTAAAAAGAAGCTTGTTTTATGAAGAACTGTTTAATACTGATACCAGGTTCTCTTTGCCAACTCTAAACAGATATGTGCATTTTGGTTCACCTCAGTGGCATACTATGTTAATTTCAGAGACAATGGAAAGGTTTTATGTGCTTGGGTCCTGTAAAGTGGACTCAGTTGAACCTCAAAGGTGTTCACCACTGTCGACGACATCCATTATTTTCACAGACTGATAGGTAAACTTGAGTAATAATTGATTAAGTCTCACACATAGTCTAAATATCACCCTGCAAATATGAAGTATGTATCTTAAATGTTGTTGTCAGTTTGGTAGAATCGTTATAAAATTACTGTTGTGGAGTTACGTGGTACCCAGAATTGAACATGACTTGGATGTCAAGGCATATTCTTTCTTTGAAGTCTTATTATTACCAGCAACTAATCCTCGTCTACCTGGGTCCGCTGTTATGGTCACTGGCAATGAGTTTCTATTTCATAAACCCTGTGGAGGGGACGTCTGTAGTTTAAATGGTTTCTGTGATAGAATATGTGGGAAGAGTTGTTACTAAAACATACAAGTGTGCTAATAAAGTTTGGTTCTGGCCAAAACTAACAGCAGCACTAGAGATCATGAGTTAGGGAACATTCTGAAGCAAAACAAAAATATAGAAATAAGAAATCTAAAAGTAACTAACTTAATACAAGGAGACCAAGTTGGTTCCCAATGTTCATGTCTGCATCCGGCTATGTAAATATGTGACAAAGGAAGTTTTTATAGACAACGATATCCAGTACTGGAGTGTCTCTGTTCCCAGAACTCCAGACTTTCAAATGCTGGCAGTTTTCCAGCTCACTGTTTGACCTGAAAGACAATATTGGAATATCAGTAATGTTCCACTTACACTGTGAAATAATATTGCGAATGTTTACATCATTACTGAAAGTATGCTAAGACGGCTAAAATAAAAAACTGGTACATATACATTTAAAATCAAGAATCACATTCATCACAATGTTAATGAATGAATGATCCCTTACCGTAGTGGTTCTGGTCTGTCCTCCTGTAACTGGCTAAGATTAAACACAGCTATGAAGGTTGCCAGCTCCACCTTTTTTACTTCCCATGTAAAAACAGCAAGGTTACCCAGGTCCAGACAACGTGCAATACCTAAAAAAATGATACACCAAAATATGTGGGGTTTTAATTTACTATATCAATAATTTTTTGACATTGGCTGTTATGTTCTACCTCAGAGGTGGCTTCACTTTAGCTTAATGTTCATTTGTTTGTTGTCAACCTGTTTTGTTTTTCATTTGTATTATTTAACTGTAATAATGTTTTGTGTAGCGCCTTGGGGAGTTTCATTACATGAAGGCGTCATACAAGTCTAACTTGTATTGTATTGTATTGTATTGTATTGTATTGTATTGACACCCCAACAGAAGGTTTCAAATAGGGGGTTGTACTGTATAGGAGAGCTTAATATCACTGCTGGTTAATATTTACTTTAATCCAAAAATTCTAATTAATACATTATTCTGTGCTGAATGTGTTCAGCCTCTTGTTGTAAGCTTCTTGTTTGTTTGTTGTATTTAGACTCTCAGGATGTTTAAATAATGAAGTGGTTTACCTCTGTGTTGTAACAGAGAGCTTGATAAATGGTTTGGTTGACAAGCCCTGATGGTGTGGCAGCTGAGAAGGCGACAGTAGGATGCCGAGGGATTGGGTTCGACTCCATCGCACAACTGCTGTGTGTGATACACTTGACAGCTGAGAAAATCCTAGGAAAATGTATTACACCAGTTACTGGAAGAGCTAATGAAATGAGACTGGGGCAGTGGTAAAAGCCTGCCATCTTGTGGTGATAATGCATTACAACAGGTTATAACAAACACGTTTTCAGTCAGCCGGTGTGAAATATACAGTATAGTACATGTATGTGGGTTTTAAATCCTTTATTTAATCAGATAGTTGGAACTGGAAGTATATTCATACTTCCAGTCAGTGAACTGAAGACCTGTATTTGATCATTAGTCAATCTGATAACTAGACGTTTCAGATTCACCCAAACAAAGTTTATCACAAAATAAGTTGTGAATTTCATGTGCATGTGGGGAAGAGTGGCATTAATCACAAACATTATTTAGCATAATTGTTATTAAACATATCATTGCTAATTCTTATTGTATATTATTCTGTACATTCTGTTGATACACGTCATGGTCATCAAGCTTTTCATTATTCTGAGAGCCCTAATTCTGAATTTACAGGCATGGCAGGGGATTCTACTTGTTATTATTAAAAAAAGTGATATTTTGATTAAACTTACGTGATAATGGACCTGAGCCGAAGCACTGTACTCACGAAATAACAGCTCTAGAAGGTTAATCTTGATTGTGGCTCCTTCTCTGGAGATACACAAAGCATAAATAAGTGTTACATTTCTTTCCCACAGGAGGCTTTGCTGTGTGCGAATGGGAGTCTTTGTGACAGTATTTATTGAAACTGTACTATGTCCGGTTTTCCCATGTTAACAGGATTTAAAATACTAAAGAAAGTTAATGGCGGAAATTAGTTTATAAGTTATTTCTCTGATTAGCTATCATAAAAACTTCAGTTCTAGACCTACCTTTTAAGCAACTAAACCTAAAGACAAGATACCTCTAAAAAGCAGGTACCTGCACTAATGACTTTAACAGTACTGAAAATGAACTGTACGTTTCCCCAACCCTCTTTCTTGTAATTGCATTTTTTTTAAATGTCCCCATTATTACCGCATGGCAAACAGAGTGATAACAGAGGTATCTGTGAGGCCAAAAATACACAGAATAGCTGTCCCTTCACAAAAACATGCCAAGCCAAGCTGTACCACAGCAGCCAGACAATGCATGTAATAAAATGTACCTGCATGGCTGGGATGAAATCACCCAAAGAAAGCATCGAGGTATGTTAGAGCTTGAAGATTCTTGAAACTGCAAAGCGTCTATTGGAGACAGTTCTGATTGCATTTGAATTTGGAACCTGTGCCAGAGAATATAATACAGTTTTAAGTTATATTTCATTGTCTTCCTCTCACCCCAAGCTAAATGCTCATAAGACTAAAAAACAGATGACATTTGCTAAATAAGAAAGGTATACATCTTGAAACCCAACACATTCAACACTATACATCTACATCTACATCTTTTTTTAACAGTCTGCTGACATCAAAATGTAGCATGGGTGTCATTCTGTTCTCGGGTTTTTAAGATCTGCAAATATGATTTGAACTCTGAACTACATATTTTCCTCAGGGTGTTAACCCTGTTGTCATGGATTCATTCCATTAGTGCTACAACAAAATGTTCCTTGCTAAATGTCCCCCTGGATAGTCTAGCAAGGTTTCAATTCATTGAAAAAAGGGAAGGATATCTTTGGAAGCAGCTTGTTGTAGATCTATCCCTTTTAAATGTATTATCCTACTATTAATAAAATGATTAAGCATAATTAAATGATTTGCCAGTTATTACCTGCTAAGTGACAGTCGGTAAAAGACAAGCACAATTATCTACAAGTAGAAAACACTACGAATAATATTAATATTATAAACCGAACAAATGGTTTTGTGTATGAAGTCATTTTTAAATGTGTTTTGGGGTTTTATTTTGGGCTGGATTGCTTAGTCTACTTGAAATGTATGCTGGTTTCTTAGATAAATCCACATTATTCATTTAAATCACAGAATTATTAAGGAAAGATCAAAGAAGTTAACCATATACATGGTTTGCATGAGTACTTGGTCTCAAACTGCAATTAACTGGAGCTGGCAAAGGCTGCATTTCCAAGCTATCCTCTGGACATATTTGAGCCTACATGACCTTCTGCCTGGAAGCTACCCAGCCATTGTCAGAGCCACCAAAACACTAAATGGACACCTACTCCATGTGGAGGTGCAGCAGGTTCCAAAACTGCAGGATCCCCGTTGAGTAGCCAACTACTAATTGGTTAGTATGTGTGATAAAGGCTTGAGACGTGGCCCAAGCCCCTGCTTGGATGTGCAGCCGAACACATGTATCTCCTGTAGCTGTGCTTCTTTCAGTTCAGCTTCATAGCCTGTATCAAAACCAGCCAGCAGCTTGTACTCTGTAAATTGATATACAGCATTAGAAATTAAATACAGTTGATGAACATAGTAACAGCAAGTAGATAATTATTAATAGTGAGAAATAAATGGAATAAATAACATTTCAGATATACAGTCAACACCTGCAGATTTGGTCAGAAAACAATTCACTGCAGACAGTAGTGAAACTTGGCAGGTGATGGATGGCATGTTTCTAACACTACCACCACAATTCATAGAGGACGCTCTAGCCAACAACTACCATAGAAGTGTTATGGATTTATCTTTTTGGCACTGCAATGATGCTTCTCAAGTAGGGTTTACAGTATGTGTTCATAAAACGTTTAATAGAGCAGAAAGGGGCGTTCAACACCCCTGAAATGCTCAATTCATTTTAGAACCCTAAACTTGACTACCTGACAATAACATTGTACTATGAATCTTACCAGCAGCTTCCTTCTCAGTCCTGTAGTGTTTTTTATCAGCTAAAGCTAAATCCAGCAGCAGAATGTCCCCTTGGTCTGTTCCCAGTACTGCAACACCAGCAAAGCATGTCAAGGTTGTGTGAAGATGTCCAGTATCTTTGAACCATTTGTCACCCATTACTTCCATACATTTCACCTAAGATAATGGGAAAGAAATAGGCTAGCATGTGGAGTCCCCCATTTTGTTTTGGTGGCAACACCTCCCCCTCCGCAGATTTAGTATTTCTAATGGAAAATGCAAATGAAAGCACTAAACAGATACAGTCTGTAGTATCAAATTCCAGTATACTAAACCCTTCAAGGGTATATAATTTTTACATATAGAGTATAGTCTCAGTTCCAATGGGGGAAATCAAACCGAGTGAAAAAGAATAAACAGAAAGTTGTGGCCTAATCTTGTGTACTGCCTCAGGCTACATGGACTGTGTGTGAAAGTACAGAAGGCAGAGGCAACAGCAGAGGTGGGGAGCTAAGCAGTAAGAAGAGCTCAGGAGATCTGAAATGAGTTGTAGACAATTCAAGCAGAAACAGATTACCTTAAGTAGAGAGAAGAGGACTGTGTCATTAGTAATTTGTTGTTCTTACCTTTGAGGGAAGGGAGATGGCTCTCACGACTCTTGATGTGCCCAGACAGTAGCAGCACAGATAGAAAAATCCAGACGAATCCTGCAGCTCAACTAGCAGACACCAGCGCTTCTCCCACATAAAATCTTTGACCTGACCGACTATCTTATCATCTCCAAAGTGGTGCCGTGAAAGGCACTTCCCAGTTAACAAACTTATGACTTCCAGCATGGCCCCGCTGGTCACCCAGCTTGCAAATGGAAACACTGTTGTATTTACACAGAGAGAAGAAAACGTACAGTTAACAAACAGGGCAATGTGTTTCAGGAAGCAGGACCAGTTGAGAAAAGACTAAACATTTGTAAAAACATAAACTGACAAGACAGAATGTAAAGCTGCCTAATCAGCAAAGATAATCTAAGATTATTTATATTATTAAGTGCAACTTTTTGCACAGTAACTACTATCTCCCTGTCCAATCAGTTATTAATATTTTATATTTTATATGTAGCAATTGTGGCATGCTGGACAAGTGCATTATTGTCTTGAAAGTAGGGTGCAAGTGCAGACTAATAAACTATGGCATTTTTTCGCTCTTCATAGTAATCAAGGAGCTCAGTTCCTAATAGAATGGCCAGACTATCACCTTGACAAGTAATTTGACAAAGCATATACAATTGAAGTAGAAAGCACATTTATTACCTTTTGAAAATGTCCCCTTGACTTGTGGTTTGCTCCTTGGATAGCCATGGAATATGCCTTCAGAAAAGGGTTGGTGTGTAATGGCCTTCGTGGAAGGCAACATCTTGTAATGAAAGAACAACAATTAAATAATTGAGTCTCTGAAATGTTTAACTGTCAATTGTAAGCCTGTGTTGTACACATGCAGTTAAATTAGCCTCTGTTGTATCAAACATTGTGCCTCAAATATTTCTATAGTCAATTAACAGATATTTCTGAAGACACTTTCATTCCAGGCCATGTCACAGACTATTACGGTATATATTGTAAAATAAGATTAATTTATTAATAATAATAATAATAATAATAATAATAATAATAATAATAATAATAATAATAATATCAATTCAAATATACAAATTAGAAACAACAAAAACATGTGTATCACATGAATAAAGTTAATAAAGAATATGGATTTTACAGCATTGGTAAGCACACTGTGACAAAAGTAAAATCAATGATCCAGAAACACTATTGTTGTAATGCAGCAACCTGCAATTTCAATTTCTAAAGCCTCAAAGCTGTTATGCAACTAAGCAGCTGTCAGGTGATGAGTGGTTTTACCTGTACTGCTGTCTAAGGCATTTGTGGTAAATCTTTAAATCAAATGATATAATGAAGGTAATCATTTTACAAATACATGCTCAGCCATTTGTTTGCTTCAAATGGATCAGCTGGTAATGTAGTACTTAATTACAGCTGCAATACAATTTTACAGACACTCATAATTACTAGTAATTGTTACGTGACTCTTGTTATTAGTCAGTTTTGCAATTCCCTTGTACCAGTCACTTAGTGTTTCCACAGCGGGTATACAAAGCAATTAGAAGTCAATTATAAACGAAACAGTGTGGTTGTACTCATACATGTATTAATACTCTATTAACTATGTACAGTAAATACATAATTTGCATAACATTCCTCTCTTAAGTGTTACCATTGTGGGATGCTGGAAAAATTCACCATTTAATAATTGCCTACAGTAACTGGAAATGGAAAATGGATTAATGCACTGTGTGGTTATATTTTCTGGATGAAGAACATTTGTCTCCAATTCTTATTCCTAACCAGCACAGTTTATTCTTTTATTTTACACTGACATGTATCATAATGTCCCTGCTGCAATGCCATTCAAGGCAGATTGTGGTGTAGACAAATGGAGACTTCTGTGTGAAGCCTGAATTTATTACATCACTTTTTTTTTTTTTTTTTTTTTTGCTAGGTCCAGGAGCTGCATCAATCACAAGTCGGCATGAACAGAGGCCAGTGTCATTCCCCAGTAAGCACCAGTAAGTTCTACTGTAGAACCCACATAAAAAGTAATTCAGTCAACGCACTGGTCAATTTTCTGGAAACTAGAAAAAGTTGAAGGACCATCTGAATCTCGTAGGATTAAAAAGTAAAAGGACATCCCTCTTTAGATCCTCTTTAAACCTTCTACTGAAATCCAGCATATTCTGGTGTACTAATAATATCTGTAATACACTAGAGCCATATACTGCAAGAGCAATAGCAGCACAGTTCACCTGTATATTCCCATGACTTCACCCCTACCTCAATACACAATACTGGTAGCCTGGTAGACAATCTGTTGAATAAGTGTTACTTCAGATTAGTTCTTTTCTATCCGATGGCCACTGGCAATAACACATCACAAGACCACTTGTACTAACTGACAGTTAGCTTTGATAACTTTGCCAAGATTTGCTGGAGTTTCCCTTTCGTTATTGCTAACACACATTTAATTTATGCTAAACGTACACTACTAACTCCAAAGTACTGTAATAAATTAACTTACCTTAGCCTACAGTTTAGAAGTCTTTGGTGCTTAAATCTTTAACATGTTTCTTGGCAAATCATTATAGTTAAATCCAATAGTCATCACATCCTAAATCCTTGTAAAACAGTCATTAAAAGTGTAAAGGGGTTTGGAGGTTTGTTCAAAAATGTTTTCTGGAGGTCACACAGAGGCCTTTCACAGTAGGATTTGCTGGCTGGATTCAGGCATGTCGAAGCTGTGTGTTACAATGGAGAAAATCTTCTTTGGATTCTCATAATCCAGTAATCTGGCTGTGATGTGGACATGTACTTGTGCTGTAGAGGGATAGTATAGACCATTCAGGAATAGAGTATAGATTAAACTATTCTCAGGGCCATGTCCGTCTGTCTATACATTCGTCCATCTGCATGTCACAATTATATTAGTGTATATAGCTAGAGAACTGCTGAAACAATTGTCATGAAACTTGATATTAACGTTATTTAACTTAAATTATTGAGAGTATCAGAGTCTGTGGATATGAGGTGTCTCTCCAATGTAATGTTTAATCCGAATTTGATATGTCATGATCATCACATTTTTCATCATACTGGTAGTTCTAGTTTTGAATTTACATCTGTGGCGAGATGTGTATGTTATTGTCATACTTGTTTAAGAAGCAAAACATAGACAATGAAAACAGATCTTCATCAAACTCAGCGTAATAGTAGATATTGAGATTAACTAAAGCTTTATATTTGTTTAAACTCTGTAGAATCTATATTAATTTTCAAATATTTTTAAATGAAATATTTAGTTACCACCATGACCACAAGTACGTGAGGAGTAGCAACATCTACATTGGTCACTCAGGCCAAGCAATCTAAAGCACTATGTCCAAGAATTAGACTAAAACCTGACCAAAAAAAAACATTTTACTTTTTATTCATGTCAAGCTCTGGGTACAAGTGTGCATGTGTTACCCCGTATTTCAATAAAGTACCATACCAATTGTAAAACCTGAAGGTGCATCTGCCATGCACCATTTCTTTTTTGTATTTTACAACAGACACTAGATGTCAGTAATGAAGCACTGTGGTATCCCACCCACAGGGAAAGTTATACAGATTGGGTTCCATGCCATTTTCTGACAGAGGACCCCTAGTGGCCATGGCGGTAACTAAACATTCAATTAAGAAACATGGGGGAAAAAAAACAGCTGCATTCACGAGTTCATCTCAATCTCTGTAAGCCTCGTTATAGACAGAACCTTAGAAAGCAGCTTCTAACTTCCTCCAAAGATATTTTTCTCAAGAGGCAACATTGTTGGGCATGCTTAATTCTCATTGTTCCTGACTCACTAATTTTCTGTGACTGCCTCAACTACCTATATTTACAATAGTTGTTATGAGATACAGTACTTATAATATATAACCGACACAGAATTACCTGTATTACTATCCTGTCACTGAGGACTGTCTGTTGCTCTGGGATTTAGCTACAGTAGAAGGCATTTATTTAAATCCATTAGTGCTGATTAATGGTAAGGGGATTAGCTGGAGGGGTTGCAGTAGGGGCATGGGCACCATTTCCAAGCACCCATTGTCTCTCTCTCGCTCTCTGACACCCTAAAGATTCAAGTCCTGCTCCACTGGCATTTTAAAGGATGATTATCAGTAAAATATACCTCTATCCACAAGGAAATATTCCAGAATCTGAGCTTTGGTTGACCATGGCCATCATTCAAAAATAAAGGTAATGTATTTACTTATATTTATCTTCAGGGTTGGTCTTATTAAAAGGCTTGCTGAAGTTTGTTGTGTTTTTCTCTAGCATACCAAAGTTAATAAGAAACTTTTTGGAGCAGTTTCTTCATGAAAAAATATCTTTAACTGCTGAATGTGTTGTAATTTTTTGTAATGATAGCAGTGGGACTATTTTATTCAAAATGATATTGAAAATAAATACCATTGCAGCTTAGAAAGATGGGGTGAGATGTAACCACCACTATACAAATATATGAAAATCATCCTAGGTAGACAGATTCAGGTAGGAAGATAGGAAACGAAGATAAGTTAATTGACCCACTGTACCTTTTTTAATACATTACATATTCTGTTTTTCTGTTCAATAGGACTCCATTTGAAACCAAGGTTACAGTTGTTCTGGATATATAAAAATACCTCATAAGCTTCTTATGATGCGCTCTAGAAAATAGATCATATCCCCTCCCCCCTCCCCCTGGCTCACTACTGCCCCCCACCCCTCCCTTTCCTTGTTCCCATTGAAGAAAATGGCCGTCCTAAAAGTCAAATTCACAAAGAACAAGCGGGACAAGCTAGCCCAGGTATTATGGATACTTAACTGGATTTCTGTTGTCACGGGAATCATCCTCTTCAGCCTGGGTCTGTTCCTGAAGATCGAGATCCGGAAACTAAATGAACTGATGGCCAACCAGGAGGTCCATTCGGTCCCCAACATGCTGATTGCAGTGGGGGTCATCGCCTGTGGGATTAACTTCCTGGGTGGCAAGATCTGCTATGACTGCTCGGACACCAACAAGTTCCACCGCTGGAAACTGTTCATGCTGCCCTATATCATCTGCACCTTCTTTTTCACGTTTTGCATCCTGGTGGGGGCTCTGATGTGCTACACCATGAGGAATGAGTTGGAGGAGTCCCTGTACCTAGGCTTGAAGGAAGCCCTCAAGTTCTACAAAGACACAGACACTCCTGGAAGGTGCTTCCTGAAGAGGACCATCGATATGCTGCAGATTGAGTTTCAGTGCTGTGGGAATAATGGCTTCCGAGACTGGTTTGAGATCCAGTGGATCAGTATAAGGTACCTGGATATGTCCAACAAGGAGGTCCAAGAGTGAGTATACTTCTTGTTAATCTTCTGCTATGATTGTGGCCTGAATTCCTCCCTGTATTAAAATGTATTTGTATTAAAACATTACCAAAGACTCTACCTGTACTTAGTTGATTTATTATTTGGTTTCTTCAAATTAGCATAGAAAGCACTGTGATAAGCTTATGGCCCTTGTATCAAATGGATTAGCTGGTCGGGAAATTCAGTTCAGGTCGTGTTACCACTGTTTAATATCCAACTAGAGAATCCTTCCTGTGTAAGCTTACATGGGGTAGGAACCCTGCAGACATTTACCAGCCAACACAATTGTCCTGTTTATAAGATCCTTACATACGTAGAAGCCAAGTAACTGTCTGTACTGTTCTCTAGCATAATGCTTTGTATTCAATAATGTGTTCAGTTTGGGTGTCTAGATATTCAAATTTATGGTTTGTACTTCTGCCTAAAATACATTTAATTAAAAAAGAATTCAAAATTACGAAGAAAAACTGGGATAAAACAATTGGCACTCTAATTAATTCATTTTTAAGTGTTGATAAGGCTTTTGTTTTCTTCTTGAGGCCTACGTAGCATCTGTGCTCAAACAAAAGCCTGTTCAGTAGATTGTCATTGCTTTCACCTTGTTCTCAGCCGACTGAAGAGCAACGTTGATGGAAAGTACCTGATGGACGGTGTTCCATTCAGCTGCTGTAACATCAACTCCCCACGGCCCTGTATCCAAAACCAGCTCACCAACAACTCAGCACACTTCAACTACGACTTCCAGAGCGAGGAGCTCAACGTGTGGCGGAAGGGCTGTCGGAAGGCCCTGCTCGAGTACTACACTCAGATCATGCAGTCCATCGGTTTTACCGTCCTCATCATATGGCTCTTCGAGGTAGGTTCTGATTACTTCTGTGTCTATACAGAGGGAATGCAATGGTTCTGCACAATAACAAAAGTAAACTCTAAGTGTGATCACACTGGAACACTGATGTAGATTTGTTTTTTGTTAGTTTTATCTCAGATTGAGTGTTTTAAGTTAGGAAGGTTATTCCTATACCACAAATAGGATGCATTGAATGTTGTAGATATAAGTCTATTTGTAGACCAGAGGCAATGGTATAGATTCAGGGACCAAAACTATGAAACACTGGTACAACAGGCTGTAGGTAATATTATTTATGTTGAAAAATATTTAGTTGGCTACAGAATGGAATGAAGTAGAAGCAGTAATACAACACCACTGAATCATACCACAGCTGGGTTAGTGGTTCAGAAGTAATGGTAGCTCACTGACTCTGAGGCAAAAAGGTCACACTTTCTTATCAACCTGTGGGGTTACAAGAACACACTCCAGCTATCAGAGCTCCAGCGTACCATGTTGAAGTTCAGTCTTCTTTCAGATGAGATATAAAAGTGCCCACAACAAACATGGATGCTGTTTTTCCTGTTCATGACGCAATTCATAGTGATTTCTGGATTCATTTTAGTGTCAAAAATGTATTATTTAGCAAAATATTTGATTAAAATATACTTTGTTTCAGTGAGGTGATGAATTATTTGCATTTCATAAGTTATTTGCATATACTTGGTAGTCAAAAGATTTATGTCGCTATCTATTTCAAATCCATTTTGAATGTGAAACTGTGATATTTGCATTTCATAATGTTGTACTCTAGTGAGATCTGTTACACTTGCTCTTCCTGGGTCATTTCTCCTCAACAGTGTCTTCTGGGTCAAAGCAACTTACTGACTGAAAGCATGTCAATCAATAGGGAAAGCAGTTGGTTGGCTTATGACAGAAAATAAGCCATTGAAGGGATGGTGACAATTTCCCCCTCCAGGTCAGAAAGCATTGCTACAAGCACAGTTTAATGTATTGTTTCAATCAAAATTGTTGTATAATCTAAATAGGTATACCACAGATATGAGTGTATGTGTATGAGTACTACAGACAGTACTTCTTCTCCACTCTCCTAATTAGTGTATTTATTCATGCACTCTCTATAATCTATAATCCTCAGTTAAATCCTTCTCTTCTCTCCTCTCCTGTCACGAACACAGTTTATCTCTTCTCAGCTCTATCTGCGTTAACCCCTATTTGTCCCCTGTTGGCCCCCACAGTTTATATGCAGCAATATTCAGTGGGAACATTTCAAAAGGTCAATGTGGTTTCTAGAAAAGCTATTATTTGAAAATATCACCACTTCACCATGGCATTGGATGCTTCAGAACAACAAAATTGAATGTCATCAAAATGTTTTTGCAAGCTCTTAACAGTTTGAATATATGTTTGATATAGATGTAAACCTCATTTTGTTTCACCTTTCCCCCATTTTGCCGCCCTGTGGGCATCCCTCAATAATATCCTATTGGGCTGTCCCTCACTAGCCCCCCATTTGTCTCCTCACAGCTCTCGGTCCTGACAGGGGTGCGGTACCTCCAGACGGCCATGGAGAACGTGCTGCGACAGGGAGACCCTGACTCTGAATCAGACGGCTGGCTGCTGGAGAACAGCTTTGTGGAGACAGCCCGGTCCAACTTAAACATCATCAAGAACCTGGGAAAGTCCAACCAGATCAACGCCATCTCAGGGAACGAGGACCCCAACATGGACGTTCCAACTGCAGACTATGGGCCTGACAATGTGCCTCCTAAACAAATCCCCACTGCCAGCCAACCCCAGAGTTGAAGGTTCTGTATGAACACTAAGGGCCCAATTTTGATCACAGGTCATTAGCACCTGATTATGGGCGCTTGGTGGGTGCAAACGAGCGGTTTTCTACGCCTGTGCTACTGCCAGGCATCGGACAAACATTTGAGGAGTGGCCTCATTTTTGAACTGGGCAAAGGTTTCTTAATCAAGTCTTTTCAAAGAGCAAACACTATTGCAGGGAAGCTACTGAACAGGCAATACATTAAGAAATTAAGAAACTAGTTTGGCAAGGTTTTTACCGATTAGCAATGTGGCATAGGAAATAAAATTAAAAAGTTTTATTGGAAAGTGTTAATAATGGAAATAATTCATGCTTATTTTATTATCAAAAAAATCACAGAAAACATGTAGTAAGAAGTATTCCACATTAAAGGCAAAGTCAGTTTCTTTTGATTTGTTAACCATTTCTGCTTCCCACTTTCCATAGATTGACAGGCGCTAACCAAATCGTGCTTTGCTCTGTTCAAAATTATAATATGAGGGATATGGCAGGACGCAACACAGACGCTCTTGAGTTTGCACATTGCCTTTTTTTTGCCTTCACCAAAATTGAGCCCTAAGGGTCCTCCAGGTCTTCCTTCCAGTGTTTGGGACACACAGGCCCAACAGAGTGTTACTTGACCATAATTAGTCCTTTTCCCCTTTAGGAAATGCTGCCACGCTGCTTTTCAATTTGGACTGGATTTCTTAGTTTTGTTACAAAAGCTCCTTCTTCAGAAACTTTAATATCCAAAGCATTTCATCAATGAAATGATCAAGCAACATTATTGGATAACCTCAGGAGTGACCTTCACCTGTCAGGCTTCATTGGACAGCTGTAAAAAGTTTGCATAATAACTTTATCACTACCCTGTGTTTTTTGTATTCAATGTACGGTATTCAGGTTTTTTAGAGAGTTTGGTCTAGCAGAGGTTGACCCAGGAGATGGGGTTCAGAGTACAGTGCGTGACACAACTTGATCTCCTTGTGCCTCAGCTATACCCTGTCCCAGCTGTAACTATGGTTAAAAGCGAACTCAATTGGAAAGCATATAATCACCATAGAAGATATAAATACAAATTGCATAGAAATCCTAACACAGATTTCATTAGTTTCATTACACAAACTTTTTTGTGTTTGTATAGCACAAGCTAGCCTACTTTTTGGCAGCTCAGCAGGGTTCTCTTCATTGGGTCTCTAATGCTTTATTCTCGCTGGTGATTTTCACTGCAGTAGTTCCACCAAACCGAACACATCCCGAGCAGCACATCGTTTAATAATGTTTTCAGGTATTTGATGTTATAATGCGTATTCTTGTTAAAAGCATATACACTCTCTACACCTTATCAGTAGATCATGTTGCAAACAACAGGACCATGCAGGATTTTTTTTTTTTTTTTAATTGAAGAGGCAATTAAAGGGGGAGAGTAAATAAAGCCTTTTCTGGGCTTGAATATTACAGTATCTGTAAAACTAAATATGTATGTCAATTGCTAGTTGACAGCATGCCCTTCATAGAAAAGAGTCTACTTGTCTACAGCTCTGCTGTGTGGCATTGTAATTAGTGGTGGGGTGTTAATAGACTTTTGAAGGTTAGTCAAGTGTGAAACATTTAGAATGTATTCTAACCATTTTAAATACAGTGTTAGCCTAGTGTACAGGGTAGGTCAATTTATTTCACATTCATTATTTTTCCAGTCTTTTCTATATAATATTACATGCTGTATGCAAACTGTTTTATAAACAAATACATGTTGCTAGGCTTCTTATGAGTTTTTTTTTTTTCCTGATTGGCTCCAAACATTCCCAATATTTTAGTTTAACAATATAAACTAACACCCCTATAGTAAAATTAAAACCTTGAGACCTTGGCATATTTTTTAGGATATATTAATTGATATAGTCTGCTCCAACTCTTTAATATCTTATAATGTAGATTTCTTATTAATTGTCTGGCACCATTGTCCCTTACACCAAGCTAAAACACAATGTTGGACATTGTTCAACAGAATGGAGACTGGTAAAGCAAATTGTGATTTCAGTCTGAAAATATTCTGTATTTCTGAACTGCTGTTGAGATATTTTCAGCTTGATAAAACTTTCAAGTGTATCACACACTCCATCTAATATGGCTAAGAAAAAGCTTTGTACTGTTGAATATATACAGTTTGAGCTGTGCTAAAATCCAACCCATGTTTGAAAATTTATCTGAAACTAAGGAATGATGTTGATGTATTCCAGCTGTTGTATTTTTATAACATCCACTGTAAAAACAATTGTAAAAACAGCTGGATCTTCCCATATATGGTATTGGTAAACACTCTACATGTATTTTGTATTTGCTGTAAATATCAGAGATCCTTTGAATAACTGGAATCTACCGGTATAAATACTGTAAGGTGAAAAAAAGGTGGTAATAGAGTCTATTGCTGATATCTGTTACTAAAATATATTTAAATGTGTTTATTTACCTTTAACTGAAAATCACAATGTTTGAAGCTGTAAGAAATGTGTTTTACTGGTGGAGCGCAAGCCTAGCATGAGACTCCTCATACAGCAGACTGAATGACAGGCGCAACTTCCTCTATACGAGAGCACTCAAGCAATTATGATTGGTGCTCCTTCGTCAGTCCACTTTCATTTCCTAATGGATTGGGATAATGCTTCTAGTTACCTTGCCATTAATTGAGAGAGATACACAGGGCATAAAAGCACTAGAATCTCCTGGCGAAAGGCACAGTGGCAACTAATCCGGACTTAAACGTGATTTTCACTGCATACATCACTTCCAATCTGTCTTACAGCGAACATCCGATTACAAGGCAGTAAAGAAATTTACAAACGTCCACATTGCATTAAAACAAAAACAAAAATCTTCATTATAATGTTAATGTACTTTTGTTTGCATATAGCGTTAAATGCCTAGCAGCATTATCTTGTTAAAGATTAAACCATTGGTTTATTAGATAAAATTATTATAGAGGAAAAGTAAGTCAAACTGCTGCAGAAACATTTGAACCACCTCAAACAAGCACTGTGGAGCTCAAACAACCTTCTCAATCATGTTTTACGATGCTATGCCATAAAAACAGAAGTTAAATCGACTACTTTAACTTCCACGTCTCAAATTTGTGCGGTGGTTGGTCCCGGTTTGGGATACATATTTAATTACAGACATATTTAGAGGTGGGCCCTTTGTCATTTTCCAGTAGGATTCTGGGAAAGAGAAGAAACCTACTCTTCGCTGTACAAATGTGTAAACAGAAAATGTAAAGGGAAGTACCAAGATATAAAAAAAGGTAATTAACCAGTGGAGCAGAATACAGGAAAGATAAACATGACCAACAAGAGACTTCACCTTTTATACTTTAACACCCACATAGAACCGAAATCTAATATTTTGGAGACTCCTTACCACCCCCCACCCCCGTGTCCAGGGGGAATGATTAATTTACAGTTAAAGTGTGGTGGTATTTATGAATGGCAAGACCTAGAACTACACCTTTGAACTATGTCAATAAAACAGACACTTTTTATACAAGATAAAGTCTTTATTTTATATGTCATTTGTATCAGCGGTTCCCAGTCTGTTGCATGTTAATTTTTTCTATTATTTGTGTCTTAAAGGAGTGCTTAATAAATGAGCAATCAGCAATGAGAAAGAAGCACATGTAAATCAAAAGTGGAAAGTGCAAGTGATCAAAGGCTATTTTTTAATTATTCAAACAAGAATGGTGTATTTTAACAGCAGATCAATACAAATTAAGCATATATAGTTATAAGAATGATTACATAGGGTATTTCAAAAACCCACCATAGGAAAAAACAGGTCACCACGTTCCCAAGCAGTTTGCAGATGCCCAGTTTCAAAATTAATATACGTGTTGCTCTGTTCCCAGCATATTTTAAATGTTTAAAGCAAACTAAGTAAAATGTTATTTTGAAGTCTGTAAATGTGTGCTATGCACTACCTTGTGTGTGTAAGGGGGCAGAGTTCCCCTAAACGTATTGCAATTTGTATAGTCAGTACTAACAAAAGGCTGAGAACCACTGATTTCATTAAAACATTACATAACCAATAAATGCCAAGTGGTGATTGTTTGATTAAAACAGAATGTAGCCGTTGGGCTCTAAGCAAAAACAAAATGCACATTTTAAGATCCTTCTTTCTCCTTTCTCTAAAAGTATAATTTGCAGCAAACAGTACTTTATTCAAGAAAGATTACCATATTGTACACATTTCCTGAGTATCTGAACATTACGGATAAAATAAAAATTAAAACACAAAGGAAAACTAAAGAAAAAAAAAACACAATAAATGAGAAATAAAATGTATGGTACATTAAAAGCTGAAAGTATCATGAACACTCACCAGGGCTACTCATTCCCAATTCCCATTTTAGGTATGTACTGAACAGTGTGGAGGGTGGAATTGTCTTATGAAGGAGATCTCAAAGGAGGCATTTGTTTATTTATTGCAAACACCTTAACTTTAATTGTGAACACATATTCAAGGCACCTTGAAGTCAGTGTTAAATGCAAAGAACTGCAGTTAGTCCTTTAAGAGTGAATGCAATTAAAACATATTTCTATCAATTCTATCACTACATATCTATATGCATTGAGATTTCTCTTAAATTATCATTCAAGTTCCCTTAGACCTGTATGATTGTATTACTAATTTAGTGAATTAATACAGATACCATGGTAACCATACTTTGTGCAAGATCTATGGAAGTTAAAGACTTCAGTACATTATTTCTGTGAAGAGGATCCATTTTAAAAGATAGATAGAAAAGTGTATTCTGATATATACAGACAGCACACAACAGATTTTTGTTAGCAAGCACTTTCCTGCATGTTTTTGACTACATTTTGCAAGTGCTAAGACAGTTGGAAGCACTGCAGTACAAAGATTTTACTATGGTACGTCTTTAAACATCAGAATGAAAAAGTTCCGAATGGACTAATAATTATGCCTGTGAACACTTACAGGGGAAATATCTCTTTGCTGCAACAGTTTTGTAAGGGTTCACATTGTGCAACAGCATCATTCAGTCATTCTGTATGTTTGTACAGTCATTTTTGTGCAACCCTTGGGGAGAAGTGAAGTATTTCAATTGAAAAGCAGGTAAATATATTCAGGGTGATTAGAAAGCAAGTTTACCACATCAATGATATGGTGTGGTAATGTGGTAAACATAGTTTCTAATCAACCTTAATATATACATATATATATATACACACACACACACACACACACACAGAGACACACACTATTTTTTAACCATGACATTTCAGCTTTCAGTGAAACTGCTGCCACTCGTCCCCACTTCCCCTGATTGAAGCCTCCAAACTAATTCAATTTACGCAAACTGACAAAAAAGCAGCCTGGGTTTTTGTACTTTCCTTCTCTCCCTTGGCAGCCACAGCCTTTTGACAGCCGGTTCGTCCTGAAGGCTGCAACCAGTAGCCAACATTCCTAAAATTGATTTTAATGTGTGGAAGGGTGAAGCTTAAGGGGTCTTCAGCACTGCCAAATTGGCATTTCTCCTTAGAGCATCTGCCAGTCAAAAGCAAACATGACGTTGACTACTTCCAGGCTGCGAGCGATTTCTTCCATGATGCAATGCTGCTGCCAAAGTTGGTAAAGTTTCTTGTACCGCTCAGGAGAAAGATGTAGGGGGTTACCTCGCCTGTAAAACAAATACAGAGCTCTGTTACCAATACGCAATGTACTATTGTGCAAATTGCAAAGTGTCTGCCACTGTAAGCACGATTCATTCACAAACAATTCAGGTAATGAGAGCAAATTTCATTGTAATTGATTTTTTCAATTTCTCTTACTATTTTATGGTGTTAGGAATCATACTTTTTTTGCTAAATCTGCCTTTACCTGGATTTGAACTTGCTTTAACCTTGTCTGGAGTATTCTAAGGGTCAAGACTGAATATTCCAATCAAATCATGTGACAATGTGACCTTTTAACTCTTCCCAGCCCCACCTTCTGTCTGTGGGGCTGGCAGGAAGGAAGGCAGCTGTTCAGTCTCAGAACCTAAGGTTATCTAGACAAGCTCAAAAGCAACTCAAAACCAGGTACAGGATCAGTATAAGTACCAGAAACTAAGTGCCTTGGGCTGTATGTTCACAGAAGTATTAACAACAAGTGTGTGCAATGAAGATACTGCTTTGCAGTGCTCATCTGAACTCGTTCTGACTGTAGGAAGCCTACTGAGTGTAGTTTTAGTTAGCTTTCATTACTGTATTAATCCCAAAAAGGGTATAAGTCATTCAGCTTGAATCTTCATTCGCAATCTCATTTGTAGGAGATCTCATAAATAAGAAATTAGATCAATACTGAAACTAAACTAATACCCAATTACTCGTACCTTAGTTGAGGGTCTGTTTCACCATAGTCATCAAGGTAAGGCGCTGGGTACATGCAGCCTCTGGTCTTACTGCCCATTAGTACCACCTCACACTCCCGGATTCTGCGGAGGGAAATCAAGAGTATAAATCATACACTGTATATTAGCAACAGCCAGGGTTTTACAATTTGGTTATAAAGTCTGGAATCC
Source organism: Acipenser ruthenus (assembly GCF_902713425.1). NCBI lineage: Eukaryota > Metazoa > Chordata > Actinopteri > Acipenseriformes > Acipenseridae > Acipenser > Acipenser ruthenus. Next base: position 20,343,041 of record NC_081206.1, read on the forward strand.
AAAGGAGAAAGGCTACTATTCGAAGCCAATTGTTATCTGATATGCTGGATTACCATTGAATGCTGCAACATGCAAATACTGCTGATAAAAGGATGGTTAAATAATCAACAGGCTTGAGTCATTAGCTACAAAATAAATGTGCCTCAAGCTTTACTAGTCACTGTTGTAACATAAGCAGATTATACATTGTCAAATGATCTGCTGTTCATAAAGTGTTACAGAATATTATTTCTGTAAAAGCACAACAGACAGTAATATTTTAAGAGTAGATAAGCTAGGAAGCCATTTCTGGTATAGATGTGAATGGGTGCTCAAGGTTAGACTGCACTGTAGGATTCACAAAGTTAGGGCTGCTATGTCGATCTGTTAAATTAAACAGAAATTCTCAAGCACAATCTAGGGTCCAGCTCAATCAATGAAAAATGAAAAGCAACATTCAGAAATCATGTAATTAAACTACACTGCTGATCCCCATTTAGTAAGGAATACAGAATGTCCTCAAATAAACAGTTAATTAACAGAATATAAATAAAATATTGAATTAATTTAGAGTTCACTATCTCTTGAGTTTACATAAATTAAATAAAAAGTGAGTAGCTTTAAATGTCATTACTTTTCAGTCACCTTTTTATGATGTTTGCTAGAGTGGTTCTTATTGCAAATGCTTTTTTACATTTTTTTGTTGAGTCTGTGCTAAGGTGCTTTAAATATAAGCCAAGGTAGTAAAATCTCCTTATCTGCAATTTTGTATCAAGTTTCCTTTTGTTTTGCTGGCAACAGCCTAGTGTGTATTAGCGGGTGCTGGTGCTTTCTAATATTAAAAGACACTTTGCCTAATCTAACCTATATAACTGACAACTAGAACCGAAGAGCATCTTCTGACCTCGTAGTCAAAGCATGTTAATAAACAATGAACACACAATATTTGAGTAATTGCAATAAGAAAGAACCACTCTAGCTTGCTCCATGCCTACCTGAGGAACATTCCCACGCCAGCTCCACAGTTGACTGAGTGTGCCGCGCAGGCTCCCACCACCTCCCTATCCACAGTCTCCTGGCAGCATATGCTATTGGAGCACAGCATGGCCCCACAGAACAGGCACAGGGTGGGGTGCTTCCTTTCGTCATCTGCTGACCTGGGGCACCTGCACAACACAGAGTACATGAGAGTCACAATTTCAATGATCCTGAATAATGGAAGAGGAGTAGATATACTAAAATGTACTGTATATATTTTGTTGTTTTAGTATTAGTTCACTGGTCTTCTGTTTTGGGTAGAATTATCCTTCATTTACCTGTACACAGGTCTGAAATTAACGTACTATATGTTGGTATTGAATCACTATTAAGGCTATTTGTTTTAGAGGTCTTGGTCTTCAGTATTTAATAATACCTTTTTATACAATTGTCCAGTATGCTCAAACCTATTGACCTGATGTACTGATCTAAACAGAAGCAGATATTTTAACTAATAAACCTGCTTCTGTTTTTCCCCAGGGGTTCTATATTAACAAGGATGGAAATAAGACTCCATTCCAGGTTTTAATATGTGCTTGATTAGCCCCAGTGTATAGGTAACAAGCTCAGGTGTGTCTTATTAAAAACTCATAGTGAAACCACGAATGAATCAAACTGATATGCAATAGGTGTTTTTTTCCATCCCTGCACTGACCTCTCTATATTCATCACTTAGTGGAAGTGGAAAGTGATCTATGTTGAAATGCAATCAAAAGTATTTAGATCCACTACTGTTTATCTTATTAAAATGGACCCCATAATGTTCTGCACTACAACTGAATGTCAGCTCACTACATTCTACCCTATAAATGTACATTCCAACCACTGACATCCAACTATTACTGTGTTATATAAATACACACTACTGCCCTATGTACCAGCTATGCAGCTACCAGCCCTCACTACCTGCTACCAGATCAGGACAGACACTTACTTGAAGTGACAGGCCTGGTTGAGAAGGCAGCTGTAATCCTCTGGAAGTTCTACCAACTTGTTCCGTTTCCTTGGATACCTGAATAGAAAGAAGCTGTTTTTTTCTTATTCACCAAATCCATAGTCTGTCTTAATTAAAAGTTATTTTGCTTGCGATGTAAAATATGTATTTGGCACATTTACAATTAGATTTTATTATTTACAATAAATATCTCATGAGATTGCTTGGAAAACAGACGAGACATTACACCCTTTGGCCTGGCTAAGTTCCTTTACAAGCATAATTTTCCTGGTCTGGTTAAACTAAAATAAGCAAGCCAATTTTGCAACGTCTGACCTGGTTTTGTGTTGCCACCACCTCCCCAAAACGGTACGTCAACAGAATAGTATGTTTAAATAACTTAAGATTCTATATGACTTAATAGCAGTGTTTAACTTTATTATTTTGTCTACATGTGCTATGGAACATATTAAAATAGCAATAAAAATAATACAATTAAATGAAATGCATCCAAGAGGATATCTCTTAATATATATTGTTTTTTCACTGGGTAGGGTATGATAGATCTTCACTCACCGGATCACTGAACTTGTATCATTTAGAGCTGTTGAAACTGCTGGATTGCCACACCACCTGGAAACACGGTAGCAAATTCAGAATGAACAAAAACTATGAACTTTTGTGTGCGATAAATATGATAAAGACATATAGTAAAGACACTGCACTTCCCAGCAACACTGGGAAGAGTAGAGGCATAACATGGTACCTGTGCAATAATGGAATTACAGTGTCCTTGTGGTCTTGGAAGAGCTGGAAGAGGTTAGTGGGCAGAGCCAAGTAACTGCACAGCGCCTCCAACTGTCCTTCGAGAGAAACTGCAACACAGGGACATGGCACATCATCAGCAACATGCCAAATAATTATGCTCAGATGTCCACACCCACATACTATATGTTCATACATAGAGATATACCATGCAAACCATTCGCTTTTGAAAAACATTCACTCTGCACATACACTGGTTAATTCGTCTCTTGGGCCAATTTTAGAGCCATTTTTTCCTTAATTGGTTTACTAGCAACTGTTATCTCTATTCAAACCAAATTTTAAAAGGCAGATAACAAAAAGGAGGGGTATTACATTGCTGTTCACACAAACTGACTGTGAACCTTTCTAAACTCGCCTAAAAGGTCACAATATCAAGAAAAAGGTTAAATGAAATTGGATTTAGTCAGATCTTCATTTGCACTTCAATCAGCACATAGATTTTATAATCCGTAAAGCCAATATTAAACATGAGGTGCATAACTAAGTCCTTCTGTCAGACTAAACATTGTAAGACAGCTGTTAATCCTCCTATCTGTTTTGGTTCTTAGTGGAAACAAGTCTATTCAGCTCTTTCCATAATACGCTGTGAAACAAAATAGCCTGGGACTATTAGGGGGGCCAACTTCAGTACTGAAGACTAGTAATAGTCTTAGAAAGATAGGAGTTGCTGTACCTTCATTACTTGATAGCACCTCGGGTGGGGGAACTCCAGTAAGGCAGCTGAAGAAAAGGCCGGCACAGCGGAGGAATTGGGCCACCCCTCTCCTTACTCTGTCTGTCAGACACCAGCCTGGAACATCACCACTGAGCCTGCACAAACAAAATCAGGAGACATCATTTACAACGACTGCTATATACTTCTGCACTTACTGTAGTTTGCGTTTTATAGTTTTACATCCTGATATATTAAGTCTACAATGCCACCCTGCCCAAATGAACCATCCTTTCTATTTACACTCACCCCTCTGTACACTGTACTAGGGTCTGGTACAGCTCTGTTGCTGATCTGTATTCCTCCCCCTCTTCTTCTCCCAGCATCCCTGGGGGATCTATAAATCATTAAAAAAAAAACATAATAGAAAAATTACACACATGCATACAGCTGATGCCTAAAATCCTAAAAAAGTGACAGTGACCTCTATCAGCCAAGAACAAGGTGTAAAACTGAGGTTTCAAATGAACAGGAAAGACTAAGTCGGGCTAGAATGAAATGTATCAAAGGAGGTATTTAGATTTTAGCGAGCCTGATGGAGTGCTCAGGACTGTATCAGCAACTCATTCGATTTTAAAACTTACCATCAGAAGAGAGGAGGATCTGTACCACGTGTGCCATGGTGACCAGCTGGACGATGTAGAGGTGGTTGTAGGCTGAGCTGATGGGAGAAGGCTGCAGGTCCACCGCCTCCTCCTGGTAGAGTGCTGGAATCGCAAGCACCAGGCCCACCTGAGACACATACACAAAAACAGGGTGCAAATGAGTTTGTGCCATTCCTCTTCAGATTTAAAAAAATAAATAAAAAAAGAGGAGTAGAGAGATAAAAGGGGCAGACAGTCACCTACAGCATACCTGGGTAAACTAATACATTACATGACTGATAGATTTAATAGGATATATAAATTAGAGTGGACAGGTAGAGAGATAAAGAATAGGCCTTAGATAGTAGACTGTGGAGTAGATGATAGGGACGACTTTGGTTCAACAAAGCCACAATGCGTAGTAATAAGACCAGATAGTACACAGACTGCATGATGCATGGTTTGGATGGACAGCTGTGAGACAGCTAGTTACATAGATTCCCATGCAGGTAAAAATCTCACAATGGCTCTGGGATAGGAAGTATAACCAAAGATGCTTTTCAATACAGCGTGAATACAAGTGCTACCTTGTTAAACACACCCAGGCTTATTTCTATCACTATCAGAAAGGTTGTGAATTATTTATTTAAATTTTAAATAACCAATTCAGATTTTACCAGACAGTAAAAACTAGCATGTAAATCTCAAACCTGTTTTGATTCTTGGTATGAAAATGGAGTTAAAAAGTGTAGTAACAAAGGATTTGAAATACTGTTTTATTTAGTTCCGCTTTGAAGATACGCCACTATTGAGCATCCCTCTTTGGTTCAAAATGTTACACTGCAAGAGTATGCAATAATACACTCTACACACAACTTATTAACTAATAGAACAAAGAATCCCCAAAAGCTTTATGCAAGAGAAGTGCTTTTGTTTTTTACCCATTCCAGTTTCCTAGGTTAGAAGAAACAGCATATATAGTAGTAGCCTGTAAAAAAGACTTAAAATAATAAATTAAATAATAATACTTGCCAAAAGATGAAACAGATCAATATCTAGGATTGAAGATGTCCCATCAACATTTAAATCAGGTATCAAACCTGGGGAGGGGGAAATTACACATGTTTAAACAGGGCTAATAAGCTATCCTATAAATCTTAAAGTTAAATAATCAGATTGCACATATCCACGCTGAAAAGCTTCATCGGGCGTGAACATAATTGATTGAACTTTAATGCACTGATTACTTCATTGGGACTTTTAAGATGACATCATGTTTAATGCTGTATGCAGGACTGCTTCCAGCAGCTTAATTCTCTCAGAAAAAAGGTGACCGTCACCAGACTACAACATCATTCTGTAAGTTACTGAGCCTGAGCCATCATAATACCACATGTCGTCCATTTAAGCCACTTAATTTAATTCTTGTATTAAGGCACAAATGTTTTTCCCTATTAAAATCAACTGCATCCTATTCACATCAATGTAATTACAGAAAGGATACTAATCTTGATGAAAGGAACATCCCTATACAATTATTAAGCTAGACAAAATATTTGTCTACTTAACCTAGCTTCACTTGTTCAGGTTTAATGGGACAAATGAGGCAGGCGGGAATTTACATAATCTATCCAGGAATCGTCACCCTTAAAAGCGTCCATCAGATAACACTGTAGTACAAAACTGAACCTTTCTAATATCATATACATAAATATGCTTACTGCTGTGTATACCAAATACTCAGCAGTGGTGTTGCTGTTTCTGAATATTAAACTTTGTGCTTGAATTTAAATTGTACATAGTTGACTGGTTTAAAGCTCTGTGTGTACCATAAATAAAATACCTCATGTCAAGTGACTAGATACCTTGGAGATCTGATGCTAGTTTTATTTCTAAAGGAAATCTGGGCTCAAGACGGTCATTTTTTAAAAAACAAAAACTGCTTGAATGGCTAAACGGCAATACAGTACAGCACCTGAGAGTAGATGAGTGAAGTGCTTCTGAACTACAGCTTGTGAGGAGGTAAGTCTCTGAGCTGCAGCAAACTGCACCAGTGCCTTCAGTCCAGCATGCTGCAATTAAATAGGAAAGTAATAATAAGAGTTATTCATTGGTACAGTTCTACAAGTGTTTCTTACATTTGACTAAAATGTCTTGGAAAACCTGAACACAATTAATGAATTATATACAACAGTGAAATCCCTTAATTACAGGCATCAAAAGGGAGCAAACTAGAGAATAAATAGAGATTTGTTTCCAATTAAAGTTACTGACAGGAAATACAGGAAATAACAGTGAGCTGGTCTTTATATTGAGTAGGTCATCAGGAGTGGGTTTACATTATTATTATCCTCTGCACGTATGTATGTATGTATGAATGAATATTGTTTTTTCTCCTGGAAATTGATAGTATCTGATTCTGGCAGTATATACTGAGGCTATGTGTCGGTCCATCTGTATGTCAGTTTCATTAACAGACATCTATAGAACAGCTTTTTCAATTGTGATGAAACTCAGATAAATACTTTCTTTAGAACAATTCAAATGAATGTATCAGACTCAGAGGGAACATGAATATGTTCGTCTGTCTGTATGCATTTTACATGCGTCTATGGTCAACTTTTTCATGATACTGACAGCTCTAGTTTTGTATTTACAGCCTTGACAAGAAATGTTGATGACAGTTTACTGGACTAGAAAAGCAGCACAACCTACAGCCTTGCATATAAGAGTATTTCTTATAGGTCAAGAGTTCACATTACCTGTCTATTCTGCAGAGATCCAAATAGAGGTTTCCCCTCCTCTTCAAGCATATTTTCTGTTTGGGGGGGGAGTTATTTAGGCATTTTTTTATTCAAGTAAGGAAAAATAAAATAAGGTAATATCTACTGGAAGATTAAAAAAACATGGATGTCTCACCTATTGCCTGGATAGTGAAGGCACATGTGTTCCATGACATGAGTGGGACTCTGGGGTCTGTCTCGTTTGGATCGACCTTTAACCCCACCCTGTAGGCAGCTGTAGCACACACAACAAGCATCTCATTGATGCTCTCCGAGTATCGTGCTCTAAAGGAGAAAAGTTTGATTAAAGTCAATGACGAATCTAAAACAATGCAGCAAGACTTGTATGATGACACACCGGTGATGTCCTGGTGAGGTGCCCAGAATGACTTTGGATGTCAGTGACTCAGACACCAGCTTCTCTGTTTAGCACCAATGAGCACTGAACTGCACTGACACAGGGATTCATTTAATCACTTTCACTGCCAGGAAGATGACCTGTACTTCCAGTTATTAAAACCTTTACAACTGTGGTTGACTGAAGATAAAACCAAGATACCCTGAAATGTTTGTGGCTATGGAAAGTTTTGTGTGTTGGCATTAGTTTAAGTGTTGGGCGCTGCTAAGAGTTATACTTGTGTAGATTTGTTGGAGTATTTTAGATGCCAAGGTATATTAAAAAAATTTCTAGACACCCTAATTTAAACTAACAGGAACATGATTAGAATTTTGTTACAAGTTCCAAAGCAACGGGTAGTTGCATGGAGTGGGCTACCTAGTCATGCTGTTGAGGCAGAATCACTTGGATCCTTTAAGACCTAACTTGACAAAGTATGGAGATCAATCAGCCTACTAGGAACCAGACAAGCTTAAATGGGCCGAATGGCCTTCTCTCATTCGTATATTTCTTATGTAAATTTGACATTATCTAAATTCAAAAGCTTATTCATTAATTCTGAAGTACAACTTATGAATCAAACTAGTGCTTTCATCAGTGCAATTATAAAATCTGATCATCTTGATGAGAATTCATGAAACTTACTAACATTCCAATTGCCAGTATTTAATCAAAACTGGCTCCAGACAGACTGATGAAAAATGTCCAGGGAAACAGAATCCTTACCCACCTCCTACAATTGGTACTTACGTTGCTTGGACTCCAAAACTCAGGATAGATCTAAAATCTGCAGGACTTTCCATAAAAAATGGATTTTCTGCCATTTCATGACTGTCGTCTACAAATTAAAAGAATTGAAACAGAGTTATTGAACTAGGGTTTTTTTTTTTATTGGATTTACTGTGCTTTTTAAATATGAACACACTTTTTAAATGCATCAGGTATTAAATAAAATACTTAAATGGAGGTTACTGTCTAGAAATATGAGGAATTACTATACAAGAGCACACAGAAGAGAAGTTATAAAAGGTCAACACAAATTTCCAGCCAGTAACCTATTTCTACAATAAGTTTTATATTGATACTTACAGTATATTTATTATTTTAAAGGACGGTTTGTTCCTCCATTGTCTAGTCAGATACATTTAGAAACTTTTTCAAACCGTACAGGCACATCACAGTACGGTGTCAGTAGCAGAATTCGGAATTCTTATGGAATGGATTTTACATCACTTAGTGTAGTAGAGTTATTTTTCCAAGTGTGTTATATAACCAGAAGAAATAATTCACACATACCAAAATCTTAAGTCTATAACTTTCACTACAAATACCCTGAATGTAAAAATATGAATATATCTTAACAAGGATCAGTGCAGAGCAAAGCTTGAAAGGGGACGTAGGTGATATTCACAGCTGTTCTACTCATTACTATCCAACAATTAACTGTTCTAACAGCAAGCAAAATGAAGGTGGCTAAAAGAAACACAATGTGTATTTTCTGTGTTGTATTCCCAGTTTTTAACCCTTTCAATGTAGGTTAGTCATCAGGGGTGCTCCACTCATTTTGGTGTAAACTGACCGTTGGCTTGTGATGTGGCCTTTAGCCCTTTTATCCTGGCCAAGACAATCTCCAGCCATCGGGGGAATGTCAGAAGCTGTCCCACTAACTCTGCATTATCGCTGTAAAAGGAAAACAAGAACGTGAACAAAAAGTACAGTACATCCCCGACCACAGCTGTAAATACCACGTGTATGTAAAGACCGGCAGATAATCACCTTATAATCACCAGATTCAGATGTCCTAACCATTATAACTGGATAAGCGTTTTTCTAGATAAAATAAGATGCTAACATGTGACATGCATAGATAAGTTAAGGTTGGTCTGGAAGAGCCAGAGTTGCCCTTGCATTCTTGTTATAAGCCGGAACACAGTAAAACCTCTCCGTTTAAGTAGAATCTCTCCCCCCACTAGAACAATCATGTGTTTGCATGCACATCGCCAGAGTACCTACTAGTTGAGTTTGAGTGGCTGCAGGGGAATGAGAGGGATGACTGTGTTGCAAAGGGATTTGCAGAGGGGACACAGGTACTCTCCATTCTCCAAGTCAAAGATCAGCTCTGCATGAAGGCGGTTCCTGGTGGTGTTCTGAACTGCCTCAAAATACCTGGAAACAAGACAACACAGGATTTAACATGGAGGAGTGTGACGGAAATATAACGAGTTCTGGTCATAAGTCTCCCTCTCGACCTGTGAGGATACAAAGTAGCGAAAGGGAAAGGCTTTGGGCAGGTTGTCCTGACAGTTCATTCCCTGGGTCGGGAAGTCAATCAGCCTGGAAAAAGACGAGACTCCAGTGCGAGAATGTATTGACCTGGAAGGTAAACGAGGTAGCAGCTGCAGGCAATAGAGTCAGCTGTAATCGTTTACCAAGGGGTCATGCATAATCGCATAAAAGGGGCTGGAGAATTGTAAATCTTTTCCTTCGCTTGGGTTTTGACGAGGAAACTGGAAGGACCGGGAGATTGCCCAAAATAATTAAAAGAAAAGAATTCGTGAGTGTTTTGTTTGTTTGTCTGTTTAGTAATTGTCTGTGTTTGTTATCACCAGACGGCTAAACACAAATCCGGAGCTGTCGCCAAGGGCCAGCACGAAACCGGATCACACACTACCGTCACGAATAAACATTGTTATCAGCACGTTTCACTAAAAGCACGTATTATATAGTACTTCACCACAAGCACTGAGAGCACTCACTTTGGAACAGTGATCGTGTGTGTCTAATTGTGTGTGTTCTGTACCGTGTTTTTCATTTGCGGGACTGCAACCCTTTGTTTCAATACTGCGCAATACACATTGTTGTGTATTGCCAGCTCTTTATTATTTACTGGCAGGTAATCAGACCATTGGATTATAAACCATTAAAACATTTTCACCCGTACTTTGTTGTCTGTGTGATTCTTGGAATTACGGTATCCACACTGCACCTGCTATACACTTGCTACCACTTACCACTTTGCCACAAGGAGACATACAAAGAGATATCATACCACTCTCCAATAGACACAGGTAGAATGTGAACCATATCTTAAGCCAGTGCAGAAACAAGAAGTCTTTTTATAGGTTTCACAATTATTCCCTATCCGCCATCCAGCCATTTTTCATCCCAAACATGCTCGGCTGCAGTGAGCTACCAGGTATTGTAGTGGCCATGGAAGAAGTCTCGGTCATCAAGTGACATTCCATATCCACCAATCAAAACGTGTAAAAAAACAATAAATTAAAAAACTAAACCTTTTCAAAATGTCTTTAAATATCTTCCTTTACTTAATTACCTTTTTAAAATGAATATTTACTGGTATAATAAAGCACTTTCAGTTTTCTTTATATACAAGTAATACAATGTAATGTGAAATTGCAGAATATTACATATTATATACAGAGCCCTTGGACTCAAGGTACACTAGCGTAGGAATTATGCCAAGTAGTACTGGTTTCTGTGGTCTCAGTACACAAGTATATTTAACCCTTCCATGCACATGTTCTCATATGGTGCTGTAAAGACATTTAAACAGCTGTGTGCATGAAAGGGTTATGTCTATAATGTAGAAAGAAGAATTAATGTGGCAAATAAAAAGAGAATATTTCAGAACATCTCAGTCTTAGAATGAACTAAAAGTTAACATCTCAGTCTTAGAATGAACTAAAAGTTAATGTGTGAATAATTGATGACTTTCATGAGCAAACCTTATATCCAGTTATATCCACTGTCTGAAAGGTAAAAGTGCTTATTTTTAACAAGTTCATGTAGGACTTACTTTTGCCAGCAGGGGGCATGCATGACATGTCCACAGCTTCCTGTGTGTGTACCACAGGCCAGATCCGGGTGCATAAACAGAGGTTCGAAGGTTTCTAAAAAATATATAACACAAAAAACACGCACAAAAAAAAAATTGGAATCCTTGTAATTTCAATGCAGAATGTAAAGATTTTGTTGTTTTCTCAAAGGTAACATTTTTAAAATTGAAACTTTTTGGTACTCAAAGATTCTGTACTGTTACCTTCAACTCTGTTGTTTACTTTAGGCTTCATTTGTGATCCTCATGTGTAACAGCCCTATAATATGCATTCACGTTTTTTCAAAATGCCCATACTGGGCATGAATGCAAGTCTACAATGGAAAAGAATAGTGCCAGAAACGTTGCTCCATTTTAAATGATATCGCAAAAAGCACAGCATGTACTCACTCACCATGCAATAACTTTGAGGTCAATTTAGTAACTATTAAAATGATGGAACTAAATCCAGACCATATTAGGAGAAAATTGAAGCTGAGATTTGAATGTTGATTTTATCTTGTATTCCTTATTTAATATAAATATTCCAATGTGTGTTAACTATTATTGCTGCCAATATGTGGACTGAATAACTCAGTTAAATCAGTGTTATAAATCAACTATTTTTATGTAAACAGCTCTAGTGTAATTTGTATACGTGTCCCTCACTCATTCTCATAAATAAAAGAATTTAGCGTGTTTTTGTTTTCAGTGTAATCTTCCACTCCTGACCTGTGTTGGGTAAAACTTTGCCCCTGCACTGGGTCAGTACAGCAGATCTCTGTACACAGGCAGTCAGAACCATGGCCGTGCTGTCTGCTCGGACCTCCTGTTCTTCCTGGCACAGGATGCAGGTCAGAGCTTCTCTTTCCACAACTCCAGAACCACGTTTCGGGCCCAGAGCCACTCTGGATTCTCCCAGGATCATTGCAGAGCTGCCAGGGACACAAAAACAAGTTTCCCGTCATAAGGTTTTCTGTGGTACAGCGTGTCAAAGTGTGTTCAAACAAGCTGAATGCATTGTAAACAACACAGCATGGTGAAAACTACTGTGCAAGAGTGGGTACAATATACAGCATGCTCCATTAGTCAGTTATCACAGGCAATATCATATTTTATGCCAATGTTCTCTGTTTTATTAACAGTTGACTATTTGCCCCACATCAAAATGATCTGAAGTCATTCCTCTTTGCTTAAAGAAATTTCACAAGAAACAAAAAAGAGACAACTAATATTTTAAAATGATGTCTATGATGCTTGACTTACACCCTGTAGATGCCGAGGCTACATTGAGTTATCTTCAGTTGTAATACTTCACTGTACATTTTAGAAGCAGCATTCACTTCATACAATGGCAAAAGATAAAGTAAGGGACACTGCGAAACAACTGCACGGACTAAAAGACTGCTGAAATATCATAACCATTTGTTTCAATAAACTGCAATGGTTTAGTATACTCTTCCAAGACATAGGTCTTTGTTAGTTTCTCCTGGTGGATGACAGTCCTGTATGTTGGTCAGCACTACAGTCAGTTTCTGCAGGGCTCTCACCTGTCCTCAGGTACAAAAGGCTCTCCTGGCCCCTGGGCCTGGGGTGTGCTCTCATACAGCATCTTGTGAGACTCTATGAAGTTTTTTTGCATGGCAGACATCTGGGCCATGATTTTCTGTCGATGCCGCTTAGCAGCTTCTGCCTTCCTCTTCCTTTCTGCTTTCTCCTTGTCCTGAATGCTCTGCAGCAAAGAAAAAAAAAACCATGACAAATCAGTGTTTTACCCAAGGTTCTTTCTGAAAGCAACAGGGGCAGTGGTGTAAACCACACAGGCTGTGGAAAATTCTCTCTTTAATATAGGAAATTCTGGGATGTACTGTAAAGAGTTTTTCTGTAGACATGCATATATATTTTTCTGACATTTCAAAATCAAGCTTTTTCAGGATCTATGAATAAAACTAAAATGTCATTTTGGCATTACTGGGCTTGAACCATAAAGGATCCTTCCTTAATTCACATGTCTATTTCAATCCCCTGGGTGTGGTATCTCGACTATATATATAAATTACCTCCCCTGGGTCGGTGGTTTCAATACTCATTGCTGCAGTTGCAGTTGGGCTTGATTTCTCCCGGAGACACTTCACTATTTCAAACATCTACAAAAGAAAAAGAATTGTAAACTTGGTTGCTTTTCTGCAAATGAGAATCCGCCCCTAACCAATACGTCATCAGCAAGCGCATAAAAGCTCTGTCTGTTATTCTTTCATGTCACTTCTTTTTGTTTCGGCCTCCATCCTCCCCAGCCACCACCTGGCAGCGTCCCTCGTCCTGGGGGGAGGTGGCCCATAGCCACTTTCTATATGCAGCACTGGGATGCATGTAACTGTTCCTGTATTTCCAGCCGGCCTCGCGCAGGTAGCCATCGGGCACCCACGGACGAGGCTGGCTAAATTTATCTTTCACTCGGGCCCTGAGTGCCCACCACAGTCATCAGGCCCTGAGCGCCCTTCACAGTTCACAAATCATCTTCAACTGCAATCATCATCATTCATTCATTGCCACTCAAATGTGTATATATATATATATATATATATATATATATATATATATATATATATATATATATATATATATATATATATATATATATATATATAAATCTCACACATAGTTGTAGTCAAAAGTTTACATACCCCAATGGAAATTTAGAGTTTCTCGAAAATGTCTCAAAATAATTTTTGGAAAAATCTATTGTAGCAAAAGTTTTGCTTTTGTGGATGAGGAAAAAAAAGTTACAAGAAATAGATGTCTACAATTATTTATTTCAGCAATCCTTTGGCAAAAATGCTAATTTCAAAAGTATTCATACCCTTTGATGCTATGATATTATTGTCTACAAGGTGCTATAAATTTCAACATAACCAAATTGCAGAACCAAATTCTAGAAAAGTCGAGAAAATGCTGGATTGTAGGTGAACACTCTTAGGGAGTATAAAAGGGTTAGGCATAGAATGACTTCTGTCATTACCAATAAGTCAATATGGGAAAATGTAAAGAGCTACCTGAAGACCTGATTTATTGTCAGAGCTGGAGAAGGATACAAAAGGTTTCCAAGCATTTGCGTATCCCAATTTCAACTATTGTTTCTATTATCAAGAAGTACAAGACTCACAGTAGTGTCACAATGCTCCCTCGGTTTGGAAGAAAGAAGGTTCCAAGAAGCACCAAGAACAAGTAGAATTGTGAGGAAGGTTAGTAACAATCTGAGAATGACTGCCAAAGATATTCAAAGTGACTTGGCTGCAAGTGGGGCTGGGGTTTCCATTTCAACCAGAGGTCGAGTGTTGGATGGTGAAGGTCTCAATGGTCGCAGTCCAAGGAAAATGTCACAAGGACAATCGCTTAAAAGTTTGCAAAACAGCATTTGAATGATGGATATGAGTTCGGTCAAAGGTTTTGTGGAGTGATGAAACAAAAATCGAGCTATTTGGTCACGCTGACAGTCGTTACATTTGGAGAAACTCTGTTGAGGCGTACAAAGAAAAGAACACCATACCTACTGTCAAGCATGGAGGTGGCAATATCCTCCTATGGGGCTGTTCTTCCTCTACTGGCACAGAAAATTTAGTTCCAACACATGATAAAATGGATTCCATAGCATACTAAAAGATATTGTCCAGTCACCTGAAACCCTCCACTACAAAACTTGGTTTAAAGCGCAACTGGACATTCCAACACGACAACAATCCAACGCACACATCAAAATCTACTTTAGAATGGTTAAAGAAGAATAAAATCAAGTATCTGGAATGGCCTAGTCAAAGTCCTGATCTAAATCCGATTGAGAATCTTTGGTATGAGCCGAAGAAGGCTGGAATTTGAATGAACTGGAACAATTTTGCGTTGAAAATTGGTCAAAAATCACTAAAGAATCATGCCAAAAGCTCATTGACAAATATCCTAATTGTTCAAAAGAGGTTATTATTGCTAAATGTGCCTCAACTAGCTATTAATTTCATTTTCCTTGTCAAGGTATGAATACTTTTGAATTAGCATTTCTGCAAAAAAAAAAAATGCTGAAATAAATATTTCTTGTAACTTTTTTTCTCATCCACAAAAGCAAAACACAAAAGCTACAAAAAGATTTTTCACATAATTTTGTTTTGAAAAATTTCTAGAAATTATAAATTTCTATTGGGGTATGTAAACAGTACTGTGCAAAAGTTTTAGGCAGGTTTGAAAAAATGCTATCAAGTAAGAATGCTTTCAAAAATAGACATGTTAATAGTTTATATTTATCAATTAACAAAATGCAAAGTGAGTGAACAGAAGAAAAATCTACATCAAATCAATATTTGGTGTGACCACCCTTTGCCTTCAAAACAGCATCAATTCTTCTAGGTACACTTGCACATGGTTTTTGAAGGAACTCGGCAGGTAGGTTGGCCCAAACATCTTGGAGAACTAACCACAGTTCTTCTGTGGATTTAGGCAGCCTCAGTTGCTTCTCTCTCTTCATGTAATCCCAGACAGACCTCGATGATGTTGAGATCAGGGCTCTGTGGGGGCCATACCATCACTTCCAGGAATCCTTGTTCTTTACGCTGAAGATAGTTCTTAATGACTTTTGCTGTATGTTTGGGGTCGTTGTCATGCTGCAGAATAAATTTGGGACCAATCAGATGCCTCCCTGATGGTATTGCATGATGGATAAGTATCTGCCTGTACTTCTCAGCATTGAGGAGACCATTAATTCTGACCAAATCCCCAACTTCATTTGCAGAAATGCAGCCCCAAACTTGCAAGGAACCTCCACCATGCTTCACTGTTGCCTGCAGACACTCATTCGTGTACTGCTCTCCAGCCCTTCGGCGAACAAACTGCCTTCTGCTACAGCCAAATATTTCAAATTTTGACTCATCAGTCCAGAGCACCTGCTGCCATTTTTCTGCACCCCAGTTCCTGTGTTTTCGTGCATAGTTGAGTCGCTTGGCCTTGTTTCCACGTCAGAGGTATGGCTTTTTGGCCGCAAATCTTCCATGAAGGCCACTTCTGACCACACTTCTCCGGACAGAAGATGGGTGTACCAGGGTCCCACTGTTTTCTGCCAATTCTGAGCTGATGGCACTGCTGGACATCTTCCGATTGCAAAGGGAAGTAGCATGATGTGTCTTTCATCTGCTGCAGTAAGTTTCCTTGGCCGACCACTGCGTCTACGGTCCTCAACGTTGCCCGTTTCTTTGTGCTTCTTCAAAAGAGCTTGGACAGCACATCTGGAAACCCCTGTCTGCCTTGAAATTTCTGCCTGGGAGAGACCTTGCTGATGCAGTATAACTACCTTGTGTCTTGTTGCTGTGCTCAGTCTTGCCATGGTGTATGACTTTTGACAGTAAACTGTCTTCAGCAACCTCACCTTGTTAGCGGAGTTTGGCTGTTCCTCACCCAGTTTTATTCCTCCTACACAGCTGTTTCTGTTAATGATTGTGTTTCAAACTACGTATTGAATTGATGATCATTAGCACCTGTTTGGTATAATTGTTTAATCATACACCTGACTATATGCCTACAAAATCCCTGACTTATGCAAGTGAACCTAGAAGAATTGATGCTGTTTTGAAGGCAAAGGGTGGTCACACCAAATATGGATTTGATTTAGATTTTTCTTCTGTACCCTCACTTTGCATTTAGTTAATTGATAAATATAATCTATTAACATGTCTATTTTTGAAAGCATTCTTACTTTACAGCATTTTTTCACACCTGCCTAAAACTTTTACACAGTACTGTATATATATATATAAAAACCTAAAAAATAAACACTGAATAAGGCCTATGAACATAAATAGGGTTAACGGGCAGCCAGTTAGAATAAGAAATGGGCTCTGGCTTCTACCTGCAACGTCCAGGTGATCATGTCCTTCTGCGCCTCCAAAGGAGGGACTAATTTCAGCTTTTCTAAGAAAGTCAGGAGAGACTTGCCGTGTTCAATTCCTAGAAACAAAACAAACAACTCTAATCTTGCACAAATTACACACTGCAAAGGTTTTCACACAAGACTGCTCTTTGAAAACAAAAAATTATTTCCAAAGTGAATGAACTGGCACAAAAAAACCCCCAAAAAAAACAACATACTTCTTGCTTTGAGGCTGAAGTCAAAGGCTACTTCTTCCCTGTTTGCCTCCAACTGTTGCTTTTCCTCTAGCAACCCTTGACCAATCAGATGGAGCACCTGTTAAAGTGGGAGAAAACAAAATGGCTTCTTTCAATGAGATAAGATTCAGGCATCTTTCATGGGTACCACAATTCCAGATCTCAATCTAATTGTGCATGTTTGTAATGAACTTGTACAATGCATTCTCCATCACAATCCTTTGCCTCTCTCTCGATTGCATGAAATATTAATGATTGAATGGATGATCATCCCTCGAGACACCTTTCAGCATCTTGTGGGGTCTACCAAGTCATGTTAAGGCTGTGATTAGAACAAATGGTGGCCCAAAACGATCTTTAGGGAAGGGTCCAAATAAAGTGGCCAGGCAATGTATATTAAGTGCTCTAGAATAAACCAAATGGAATGAGAAGACACATGTCAAATATAATAACTAAATGTATTAACGCCTGCAATAGTAAAGGTCTATATTCTTCACACAACCATGTATGGTTTGATACATTTGATAAGTCATCAATATCACACTACGGGCAAGACATTTTCATGATCAGACTTCTGTGTATAACAATAGACCCCAATTCACCTCAAAAATCCTAACATACCATTTTAATGGAATGGCACTGACGTTAGAGGGGTAACCTTAGGGAGTTTGAAACTACATTTCTTGCATGTGCACATCTAGCAAAGCACCTCAAAGTCGTTTCATACCCTCTGAATCATGGCTTCAGTCCACAGCTTCCCTGAGGTTTCCACTGCTCTCCGCAGCACTGTTCGGAGCACATGGATCAAAACGTCACAGTTCAACACATTCACAATGTTCGCAAAGGCAGGAAAGAATTCGGGTGGTTCTGGAGGAGGTAGAGCTGGAGAAATAAATAAATAAATAAATAAATAAAATAAATAAGGGAGGAAAAAAAGGGACACCACAAGCAGAAGTTTTTTTCCTAACAGGCTACTAATTCCCTATGCAACTGAGTGTCACTAGTCTGAATATGAAAAATGCAAAAGGCTGGAAACATCTCCCTGTGATACAGTTGAATTGATTCCCCGTGTATTTGCAAACTGAAACAATACATCTCTATGGTTAAATATTGAGATTTATCGGTAAGCACAGCTCCCTACAGTCATGGATCTTGAATGTGACTTTTGTCTATTAATAAAATAGTCATCCTCAATGATCATTTTATCCAATTACATCCCACATAATAGGGAGCTTGAACTTGGGACAACTTTTTATTTCATACCTTTGCCACTGTTCTCCAGCTTTCTTCTCTTCTTTTGTGCATCTTCTGCCTGGAATTGAATTTAAAAAAGCATATTAACCTCTATTCCAATTTAGACAAAGGAGGGAGACAACTGTGCATACTCAGTAAAACCCTACAGGGGCCACAGCACGACAAAGGACACTAACCATGCGGCCAACAAGTGGCAAAACACCCCACCAGTGCATTCATTAAAGAGCAGCATAATGCTCTTGCTTGTAACCTAGTTGCAAGACCATTAGAACACCCTTCCACACTCATAACTATATGACTGGCCCATAATTCCAGCAACCAGGAAAATCGAAGGCAAAGCATTATAAAAGCTAAAAACAGTTCCTCAAAAATAAAATACAGATTTGCATTTCAATGTAAGATTTACAATAAGAATGTATTGGCTTTTAGTTATTTTAAGGGGGTGTCGATCGAGTAAGGGTTTAAAACACAATTATCTATTCTTACCGGTAGTAGCATTAGCAATTTTAACATTGTAGTATGTAGTACTGAGGATCTTTTGGTTCTTTTCTTACCAATAGAGTAAAAGTGACCTATGATACCAGGAAGAGGCTGCAACTTTGAATCTATTGTGTTGCATTCAAAAATAAAAATAACAATAACAAATCAATGCTTTTTTTAAGAGGGATCTCAGGGGTGATGTTAGTGCAAAAATATATACAAATATGGATTAAAATTCCTATAAGCTTCTTGTTCAGAATACTATTCATTTTGGTGCAAGGATCCCTATAACAGCTACTTTAACTGGTTACTGACCATGCCCAGTATTATTAGAGGAAATTCTGCATACTGGCCTGTCTGTCAATTGATGATTTTAAAGTTACCTTGCTGTGCTGGGATTTGGAGTAGTGGTAGAAGAAAGGGTTAAACTCCTTTAAACATTCCTTCTTCAGTTCATATACACCATGCCCAGAGACACCAGGTTTCCTAGACAAGAAATCAAATTAATGATCACACCCTGAATGCATGGTCTGACAAACAGACAGGTACAAGATGAAAGGGAGCATTTATTTTGCTTTACATAGGAGGTATGCAGGGTGAATAAGAATATTAGTAAAGACTCTACAAGGAATGTTAATATAATCTATATATTGTGTAACAAATATCTCAAAACAAAATAAGTTGATTTGCAATGGAAACTAAAAATCCTTACTTAAATGTTGCTACTTTCTGGATGACATTTTCCAGGCCAGTTTCATTGTTTTCCTGTTATGGGAAAGAGAATAGTGCAACCTGCTGTTATTTCCATGAGAACATAACACAGTGAGTACATTTTCATTTCATTTAAAAAGCCTTCTCAATTTTAAATTAGCCATGTAATTAATTATTACAATATAAAAATAAATTACTAAGCTTTTGTTCCACTATTAAGTAGAGGATAGCAACCCTATTGAAGTTGTCATGGAAAAATAACTAAACCAGAACAAGTGCATAACAGATTATGGCAGACCATTCAGAATTTGCATTTTTTTCTATATTAAAGCTCAGTAGGGTGTGATATTCTATTTATAAAACAAATAAACTGTGTGGTTTCCTCTGAACCACACAACTTGAAATTGTGGTCCTTGCTAATAAATAGGTTCAAAAGAAGTAGGGATAAAACACAAGGGTCTCACATTGTCAGGCAAGGCTTTGACCAGGCCACTGTGTGCCATGGACTCAATGCAGAGCAGATGGATCACTTCTCTCATTGTCACATCCTCCTTTGTCACATTGCTGATCCCAGGGATGTATCTTTCACCTACAACAGGGGGCAGTAAAGAGCAGAAGGTGATTCATCCATAGGCTTAAACACTCAATTGTAAATTCTGTTTTAACTGAGCCTTTGCCAGTATCATCATTGGTTTTGAAGTTAAATTTGCTCTAGATGCTGTTGATTCACGGAATTTAGGTTTTGAGTTGGTAATATTTCAATACAACATCTCACAATGAGTACAAACGGGAGTAATATATATATATATATATATATATATATATATATATATATATATATATATATATATATATTTTTTTTTAATACATGAATTCGAAGACATGGAATTAAACAGATATTGGGCTTACCTAAAATAATGATTAGAAGATGGAGCATTTCCTCTGTCAACCGGTTTAACTGCTTGACAAGTTCCTACATGAGAAGGGAAAATGCACTTTAGGATGAAGAGAAATGCACTTCACATACCACTTTCTCACTCAAATACGCAGACCACATGATTATCTCGCCGTGTGGGTTGTATGTGTGTGTATGTGAAGTCTGTCAGTAAAAAAGTAGCCCATTGAATGTTAAAAAATTAGCCTATACACATAAATTATTACCAAACATATGCTGAAGTTAGTAAAATGTAAAGCACTTCACTTGGCTCTAATACTCACCTTATCTCTGCTGACAGTACTCCGGTTGAAAAACTCAAACAGCTCAAACCGCTGTAGAATTAGTATCATAAAATGGTTGGGGTCCATTTTAGAAGCAGCAATCTGTGGACAGTAATAAACACATTTAACTGTTGGCTGCTTGTGGAGGAGCTTGCTGTTGAATATGACCCCAAGTTTTATTTGCTTTATGCCACATACTTTTTCCCCATTGCAAATCCCTGAACTGGTCAAGTCACTTTGGAATCCATTTAAATATAAAATATACCTGTAGCATAATGATGTCCTTATCGAACATTTCATCTCTGCACTTTACATCCTGGTAGTAGTACACCTGAAAGGCAAAGATTTCAAAGTTGTATATATGTACATTATTCTCACAAACTACCAAAATCATGGTAGGTTTAGTCTTAATGGTATAAAAATAGTAATCCTTAAGGCCACTATTCACAGTAGTACAAATAGAATGTTATAATAAATGCTCAGGTTTGCAATGTATTTTATGACTGTTTATCAGTCCCTTTGTATCCTACCTGGCTAACAAGAGACAGTCCATTTCGCCGCCACATCTCAGCTGCTACCTGTGCTGCCAGCACCAAACAGCGCAGTGGGTACTCCACCATGTAGGCAATGTCACAGCCCTGAAAATCAAACACATTGTTCATTATTTATTACATTAACAATCTCGGCAAACGTTTATATATTGTACAGCTAATTAGAAATTCCATATTTCCATTCACAATGTAGACTTCCCACAAAAAAAAGGACGGAATTTACCTGTAATTGGGTTTCTTCCAGTTTGGGGTAGACTACACACAAAAATGAAACCTTTCTGCTGTCGGGCTAGGAAACACATGGACAAACCGCACTCTTCTCCCAGGAGGTCTTTTATATCCATGCGTCATGACACCAATCCCACCCGATAGTATAAAGGGAAATGACGCAGAAGGGTCAGATGTCCTGTATTTTATCTATACACCAAAACCCACGGGTGAAGGTGGGTGGGAAGACAGGTTTGGAGTCCACTCTGAACTGGAAGAAACCCATTTACAGGTAATTTCTGTCTTCTTACCAGTTCTTTGTGGACTTCATAAAACAATGGAACCCCCCGTATACCAAAGAATAAAAAGAAAGGGAGGTGAAAAGGAGAAATGTGAATGCTGTTTAACATTTATCCCCTACAGTGGATAAAACCGTGTGAGCAAACTGGTGAGAGATGGAAACATCCAAGTTAGCGTTTCGGCAATAGGAACAGTCCTAATATTTGCCCAGGAAGTAGCCACACCCGAGAGAATGAGCCTTAATGTGCTTCACTAGCAGGCTTCCTTCAAGTTCGTAACAGAGCTTGATACAGTCCTTAAGCCATGCTGCTATCGGCTGTTTTGTCACTGGTCTGCCTTTAAGGAGAGGGGCAAATGAGATGAACAGCTGACCACTATTCCGAAGGGATTTGGTCCTAGAGATGTAGATCAATAGTGCCCAGAATCAGGTGTCTCAGGAATTCCAGAAATCCCAGCAGCAATATAGAAACAGAAAGATATAGAAAGTCACAAATTCTGACCATTTTGTAGAATAGCATTCGTGGGTAGGTTTCTTCTTTGCTGCCAGTAGAACTTCAGTTACTGTTTCGGCAATGCCTGATTCTGAGAATTTGTGCCTTTCAGCAGCCATGCTGCTAACTGGAAGTATGGGGGTTTCCATGGAGTACAGCTATACTCTCTGGGTAAATATAGCAGTGTGCAAAAGCAGAAAACCGCTGGCAAAAGATTCTCCTCCAATAGATAATATGAGGGCTTGCACAGCAAATAAATGGCCATTGTCTCTTCTGCACCCCAAATGCTTAGACGGACCACCACAGAATGCAAGTGGGTATACTTTCAGCAGGAAATTCGATTTAGAAAAAAAAGAATATTGCAATAATAAACATAACTACTACTATGTCCACGATTCCTAGCCTTACGAAACAAGTAAAAATACAGGACATCTGACCCTTCCGCGTCATTTCCCTTTATACTATCGTGTGGGATTGGTGTCATTACACACGGATATAAAACGACCTTCTGGGAGAAGAGGGCAGTTTGTCCACGAAGAACTGGTAAGAAGCATATGTTTTTGCGAATATGTTTTTCATGTTTTTATTTGTTTAAAACGATTTATGGTACCATACTAGTTTCAAGAAAGATCTCAATTTGCATGCCCCACTTCCAGGTGTTAAGTTTGACAATTACCTCCATCTAAGTCTGTGAGATACAGTGTGAAGAAAGGGAAGATGGAAATCATCATCGGTATACTGCACAGGCTGTGGCTGGCATTAATGAAGATCAGCAGAGTCTGTCTTGGTAGCAACTTAAACACCTAACAGGGTACTCACCGCAGGCAGGTACTCATGCAATCTATTGATGGCACCGCTTCTGCAAAGATGGACATATAGACCTGCAAACAACAGCAGAATATATGATCAAACCTGGAACCCCCAGACACTGAATACCTTTCAGTTTGATTTCAATGTTACTTACAGAGTATCTTAACACATGCACACTAATTTCAATAAGATACATAAATATACAAAACACCAACATGAAAGGCATGGATAAACATATTGTATATAGACCAATATATTCTGCTGTATATTCTGGTTTTGATGCATGACCTTGTGTTTATTATATGCTTCCTTTAAAGTTGTAGAGTAAAGGCCTCTACACACCGGATACCGTGTGACAAGTGAATGTCGTAAATTGCGATATTCTAGCGTCGCAGCTAGGCAACTGACCAATGAAGAACAGCTTCTCTTGCGCGCCTTTAGTAAACAATGGCAGAAGAAATAACCGGAGCTGTACAATAAAAGGACACAAAAACTATAAAGAACATCTAGCAGTCCATTTCCAGGGAACTGGATATAGCTGGTGTGTATGATTAAATGTATCTTTACTGAAATAAGTATTTTGATTAGCATTATGTATTCTACATTTTTATTAGCTGCATAACGCACGCGCCTGTCACCAGTGGAGTGAAATGTAGTGCAGCAGCGAAAGTACCATGTTATCGCAGGACAAAACACATCATGTCCGGTGTGTGGACAGCTTAAGTCCTCATAATATAAATATATCACTATACAAGAGATTCTATTTTAATACATTGAATGTGATGTAGAAGTATACTGATCCAGCAGTGTCCTTGGCAAGAGGGTAAGCCAAACAACCCAATACAGGTCATACAAAATACCAGAATATTGAGGTCTACTAAAAAAAAAAATTAACGCTGATTTATCGTGTAGTTCCTGTAAATCTGGAATTGAGTGTTACAGGTGGCACTCACCAGCCAGAAGCCTGGAGATTGGGAGGTGGATGCTAACAGGATCCTGGGACACTTTGTATGGTTTGCAGCGCAGAACATGGTTACACATGTGGGTGTCTATTTCTTCACTCTTGAATGGCTGATTAGTACAGGACATCAAAGTGTTGTAGCATTCCTTGTAGCCCTGCAACAGCAGCTCTTCCTGCAGAAATAGTTAGACAAGTATTATACAGTTAGAACAGTATAGATGGATTTGTTCTCGATATAGATCAAGTCTTCAATGTGTTTAAACTTTTCTGGAGGGATACGTGACGAATCTGCAACCAAAAGTCCAGATTTAATTCACTTTTAGCTGGAGATCTCAATATGCTTTCTCAATTACACAAAACGCTACAATATCTAGCTCTAACAAAACAGCAATTTAGTGTCTGTCACAGTGACCAGTTTAAAAGTCTGCCTTGAATCATTCTAGTTTTATTTTAAAAGGGAAGCTGTGTTTGTTCAGTAGTTACATCTTATTTGTAACTACTGAACAAACACAGGATAATGGTTAATGATAATGGTTGTTCTAGGATTTCCCTTAGATATCAATATGTAGTTTTCAATACCCTGTATTGTCAAGCAATTAAATGCAAAATGAGCTACTTTTATCTTATCAGAGAAAGCAAGATATTGACATAAATTGTGCTGTTCTCTGAGTAAGAGTAAATTCAGCAAACAGCGGGGTATGAATGGGGTGGATATGCATGTTTGGTGGCACTGGTGGTTACTCACGTCAGCTGTGCACCAGTCCTGGAACATGGAGAGGGTGTGTCTCAGCTGGATCTGAATGGAAAAGCCTGCTTCCCATTCCGGCTCCACCTCTATGTGCTGCCCAAACTGCCTCTTTACTTCTTCCATCCCCTGAAACACATGGAACCCCTAGGTCAGATCTTTTCTAACCCAAAATAAGATGTTCAAAAATGGCATCTGTCCTAGTTCTGTAAAGCAGAAACAGGTTTGTGTCTTTCTTGGGTGCTGTTGTAGCAATGCTATAAGAGTTCACAGGCAACTGTACAGTACTCAAGCAGCAAAGGTCCTCACCTCCCTTGACTTTTATGATGTTTGGGATTGGTTTTAGCTTCTGCTGATCCAATATTGAGTTTAGTATTTTATTTAATATCTGTCTTTACCCTGTCTGTGAGCTTGTCAGAAATTCTAATTGCTTATTACTGAACAGACCTCCTCATTCTATTCAAATCATGTGACAAACTTGGCTGGTCCTGCCTATATAGAGTAGGTTGGGTCCATAGAGTTGAAAGGTCACATTGTGGCAGGGTTTGAATAGAATGAGCAAGTTTGTTCAGTGCTAGGTAGTTCTCCAAAGTCAAGTTCAATGCCAGGTAAGGATATTTCAAGCTACTTGCAGTTTAAAAATACCCGGGGCTGTCATTAATTAGGGTTTCCTAATAGAATAATCCCTGAAAGAACTTCCCTTTCCTGGTTTATAACAACTTTGTTGGTAAATGCCATGAGACTCACTCTCTCCAAACTAATAACAATAGGTTAACATGCTGAGATCCTCTGTAAATAACATTTAAATCAAAGTAAAAGCAATTTGGAGACTGGGAGGAAGGTCCCTACCTGCATGCATTTTAGCATTCCCAGAAACGCTCTCAAACCTTCCAGGAACTGTTGCCGGAGTCTCTCAGTCCAGATGGTTGGCTTACTCATCAGAATGTACCTAAGGAGACACAACAACAGCTTGCTGAGCAATTCTGATTCTCCCATGATTCCAGACACTAGAAGCAAGGTAGACACAATATGGGACAAGCTGCCGATATATGAAGCTGTTCTACACAATGTATTTTTTTTTTCAGTTTAATAACAAAAAATCTGAACAATCATTGTTCTTTGTAGTTCTTTAAATGGAAACCTTTTAGAAGCTTGTACTGTTTTCTTTGTTCTCTTCTAAAAGAAGTCCACTTACTTCAGATCGTGGAAGACCACCTGTATCCTGAAAAACCTCTCAGAGTTGTACCCCTGAAAGTGGAAGCGGTTATTGTCATCCAGGTGCTCAGACAGCATCTCCATCACAGTGTCAATAATCACCTTGACCACGTTCCCCTCCTCAATCAGCTGCCTGGCCTGCAGAGAAGGAGGGCAATGTCAATGGGAAAGCAAAGAGAGACAATGGCACAGAGACAAAATGAGCAAAAGTAAGAGATACAGGGAGATGACAGATTTAGAAAATGAAAGTGCATGGGGGAGTGTAGCAGGGCGATTGCTCTGCACATGAGGAACTACAGCTACGCAACCCTGAAACTGCAACACGGTACTTGTGAAGGCAATGCCCAGCCAAGGCCGTATGAAGAAGCAGGAGTCGTCGTATTAATACCAATTCATAAGTTAGTTAGTTTAGGGGATATTGATCCCAAGTAATGTATAGCGAGGGTTACATAGTGTAGCAGGTTCCTGGAGCGGGACGCCTCGTTCAATAAGGCTACCGCTCGCCCTGTGTGGAACCTTTTATTTGTAGTTTTTGTACTGTGTTTTAATTTGCCTTTTCTAGTCTACTGTATGTGTCCTCTGTGCATTACCATTGTTGGTAGCGTCACATGACCCGTTTGTTTACTTTCTGTTCCTTTGTGTTAATAAATCCTGAGCATGAGCGGCGTTTCAACACCAACCCCCATGTCTCTGTCTTGCATATCGGCGGTTACCCACACACGTGAAACGAGTACCTTGTCACAGGGAGGATGAAACTAACCAAAATGAAGTTACATCGTATCGTGGGAGAAATGGGTGGCACCTTGATATTGTGGTGTATTGTACAGCTCTAAATGTGACATTGCAGAACATTATTGTAAATGAAGCTAGTTAATTTCCAGAAAACACACACAAAGGTTTGAGGTTGTTGAGAAAGGTCACAATACAGGGGTAATTAATTAAAAAGATATAGGGGTACATAGAAATAGACTGAAATACTATCACTCCTACCAGCGTGGGGACGGTAAAGATCTGGACAGACAGAGCTGTCACCGAAATACTTCTCTCATGGTCGTCATTTATAAAGTCTTCCTGGAGCTGCTTGTAGTTCTGTGGAAATATGAAATGAGGGATTTTATAACTCACAGTACAAACAAAAGTTCCACCTCATGTATACTATGAAGTAGGTGCTTGTGGGATCCTGTTTAGGAAAATAGGTTAATAGTGTTAAAATCAAGAACTTAAATATGTAGCATTTATATTTGAAGGGTCCCACTCACCTTGGCAAACTCAATAGCAAACAGACGCTTATATTCAGTTTCCATCAGCAAACTGCAGACAATCAAGTCGTGAACAATCTTTCGTGCTCCTGCAGGAATAAATCTCCAAGTTATAAAACCGTTCTAATCATACTTTCTTGAGACAATGCAATCAGACCATGTGACCTACAACACAGGAAGTGCATAGGTATTGCAAAGTACAATATTATCTGTAGCACAGGACTTCAAAAATACGCATCCCTAATTAAGAAAAAAAAAAAAAAACTAGTAAAGAAGCAAATGAATGTCATCACAAAGGGAGGCTACGTTTTCCCATGCTATGCTAATACAGATTTTAAATCCTTGGTTGTCACGCCTCGTTAAGAGACCCTTTTCCATCGGCCCTTCGTGGTAACTTTCCCCTTTGCTGCTGTCATTTGGGACCCCTATGTAACCTCATAGTGTTGTCCATTATTTGATTCAGGATTTAACCTGAGTTAAAAGACCCAATTAATACTAACCTTTATATAGTTTAGCATCACACAGCATGAGCCTGCTGATCAGACAGTGCAGCTCAGGGTCCAGTGCTGCCTGCAGGGACACTTGACAGAACACCTGCCGAAAGCCAACTGGGAACCAGAGAGGAAAGAAACATTTCATTCTGACAAGGTGGTAATAGATATATAGACATAAAATCACAGAACAAGTTCAAGTATAAGAGAGAGAAGAGTTGAAATACTGACAAACAGAATATAGATAGATAGACATATAGACAGATAGATAGACAGATAGATAGATAGACAGATAGAAAATCAAAGTGAAAGACCTAAACATTGTAGATCAGTAAAGTGATCTAGGAAACAGAAATCCACTCAACATGGCAGGCTGCTTGTTCAAATTACTTTTCTTCTGTATTAGACACTGAAATTATTTAATTAGTTATAATAGGGATGTTTTTTGAAAAAGTTTATTTGATGAAGCGTTAATCGGAGGGAGAACTTCATGTTTTGCTATATCCTACTGCAGGAGCTGGAATAAGGCCTTAGTAGTGCATTTGAAGACCACTTGTACAGTTATGTATTTTGAATCCATAAAAAACCCTCTGTGCATTACTCAGAACCCTCCAAGA
Organism: Acipenser ruthenus; assembly: GCF_902713425.1. Taxonomy (NCBI): domain Eukaryota; kingdom Metazoa; phylum Chordata; class Actinopteri; order Acipenseriformes; family Acipenseridae; genus Acipenser; species Acipenser ruthenus. The sequence goes on from NC_081206.1 coordinate 20,371,582, forward strand.
TTATCCTAAAGAATAAAATCAAATGATGCAATATTTTTATTCAAGGGACTATGAAGTACGCATATTCTTATACAATCACTGGAGGGATTACTTAGAGATTTTAGATTACAATGGGACTTCACCAATATAGGAAAAAAAAATAACTTGGTTATAAATAGACAAATTCATCTTCAAAACAGAGCAGACCTGAATAGTTGACAACTTGCTGGAACCAGGTCCCAAGACGCAGGGCAAAGCTCTGGTGAGCCATGACAGCGGAGTGCAGAATCTCCACTCGCAGAGGCTGCAGGGAGATGTGTTCTGAATTGGACTGTAAAGAAAAGGGCAGAAACCAGGTGTTCATATTCTCTGCACCACATGACAAGTCCTGAATCTTACTCTAGAGGCAGCTGCAATTCCCACCCGAAAAGCATCAGAACAGCCCAAGTAAATCAGGGATAAACAGACATTTAACAGTCTTTTCGATGCTATTGAACTATACAACACAAATTATAATTGAGATCATACAGACAAAAACAGGTTCAGTAAGATCAAAGTTTTTAATTTATATTTTTACTCACCTGGATGGCTTGTTTTGCCTCCTGACAGGCCTGCAAAGTCCCCCTTTTCACAGCTCTGCGACCCTGGAGGAAAGGTAATATGTATTTATTGAAGTGTGGCTTGAGTGGAATTTTGCATGCTCTGGGGTCTGCTCACATGAATAAGAGCACAGCAATAAAACCTCCATACACTCCCTGCTAGAATGTTGTTAAACCTGTAAGGGCCACATTAAGCATTACTGTCATGACATGCTAGAAAACTGACCAGATCTGAAGTCAAGAGCACTTCACGAAAGACAAGATCAATTATTATCTACAAGTAATGACCGCTGCTGTGGATACTTATGGTATGATACATTGACAAAACTGTTGTAAAATATTTTGAACTAGGTTGCATTAGACTGCTTGAAATTGAAGTTGTTTTTTTTAAAATGAGTTTCAAGATTCTGGAGGTTTTTACTAACACATGCACTTTCTAATCACAGTAGCTCTACAAACCAAGCCTTGTTTTGCTAGCACAGAGGTCCTGCACAGCTTGCTGTGTCACCCCTCTGCTTGCTCACTCACCTCTTTGTCTATGAGGTTGGTATGGGTCTGTGCCTCCCCCAGGTCACACTGAACTGACCTCTGGAGGGTGTAGATCACATGGTCATAGGAATGGTGTTCATCATTGTACAGCACACAGTAATAAGTGTCTTCTTTCACACTACACGGCAGAATGAGAAACACAAAATAAAACTCTCTGGACATCCAGCATTGGGGGAAAAAAATTAATCTGTTTACCTGTGTTTGTACACAGTCACTTTGTTTCAGTTTTTACAAAATGTAGTCTTCCAAGAGGTCGTTCTGAGATCTACGAAAATGTTAAACTGCAATGAACAAAACGCAACGTTCAGAAGTGTTTTGACACTACCAAATACCGTACCGCAGTGCCCCACTTGTCGGTGTTTACTTTTAAATGTTATTTGTTAAAATGTGGGTTACAACCTGTATGTCTTGCGGTCTTAAAGCTTAATATGCCTAAATAGAGAAAAAGAATTAAACACCTCCTCTGAATTTTAAATGCTAGTGGTCATGCCTATATTTTGCAGTGTTGTATGTGTTCAATTTCAAATTGCGTTTAAAAAAATAAAATAAAATGGGAACCCTATAGATTTTGTATACTTCGATTTGCAGATATTTCAAAAGAAAAAGTGCTTCTGCTTCCTGATACTTAATCACTTCAAATGTGCAGTTGAACCTCACTCCAATGGTCAAGCAACAGCACATTAAGAACCAAAGGACTTTTTAACACAATAAAGGGGATCCAGTAATAATACTAATAAAACAGGTTGCGGGATGAAGCATGTTTCAGTGTACCTGGGCTGCAGCTCGGCAGGCAGCTCCTGTCCCTCCTCCCACACCAGCATGTCAACAGTATATTTGAACAGCACCTGGAACAGCATTCGTGCTCTCTCCATCAGGCCGTCCTCCAGCTGGCTCTCTGCTCCCTGCACCGCAGACAAACACAACCCATCACAACCTACAAGGGAGCACCATTGTACGAGAACAGCACTGTGTAAATGTCTAAACTATTAAAACATATTTTTGCAGCCTTACATGGAAGTAGTGCCAAATAAGTGTTGCTTGAGAAGTTCCATGGCTGTGGAGCAAACTGTACCAGATAATGGGAAAAAAGTGACTTAAATAAAGCTTTGTTTTGCATAAGTCAACTGCAGTTCTTTTAATTGGCTGCAATAAGGTGCTGCTGCAATGCAAGCTTACTGTATATATCACAAGCAGCATCGATTACATAAACGTGTATTTTTTTTAAATTAATTATAAAAACATGATTACTGTTCTATATATATATATATATATATATATATATATATATATATATATATATATATATATATATATGAATGTTTTATTCCATTTATATAGATTACCTTTAAGATATTAGGATTTTCAATCAAATATAAAACTAGTAGCTATGGTGACGCCACCAGTAAATTATGCAAAATGAGTACCATCAAAGGTTCGAACCTTTGTTCAGTAATGTGTTCTGAACCTTCTAAGGCCAAAATGTACCCTTTGTTACAGCCCTAGTTTTAACTGTAGATTATTGCCAATGACAAAAACCGTGACTTCACAGTTTTGTTTATTACTATTTGATAAACTGCATGGCATCTTCAACCACATTTTTTCCCCATAATTTTTTTAATGCCTTTTACTTCTAATTTTTATATACAGTATTGATTACAAAATGGTTGTGAGTTTCCATCAATTCCTACTTACAAGAGCAAAAGAAATTATGTTATTATAATCCTGTTGTATGTTTTGCATGGATACCTACAAGTAATATCAAGACAAAAATAACTTTCAAAAAAAGTTTTCAATGGAAAAAAAAAACATCTGGTTTTCATACCAGTGTATATACTAGTTCTCTTGGCAGGATGCCAAAGAAATCCCAAGAATGTAGTAATAACCATTTTATCACACTTCCTCTCTACTTCCAGGAAAACTATTTCCCTGTGTGTTCTGTGTCAGAGAGCTTGGGGTAAAACAAAGTGCAGTTCAGTTTCTGTTCTGTATACAAATATATTTGAGATAAGCATTACTGGCATGCAAGGCTACCACATGGTCAACAGGTGATTTGAGTCTACATGTAGGTATTATGTTCTGTCTTTGAGCCATGACCTGGTAGTATACACAGATAAGAAATGGGAGAGGCTGTACATGTACTTTCTCCAAGCACGCATCCCCCAAACACCACTGGGAAGAGGAAGATACATTCATTGCATCCCTAGAGTCAGAATACTGTTTTTACTGTTGACCAGGAAAAGTGAACAGAGAGTCCCATTTCAGTCAAGACATTAAGTGTGCCTTCAAATGCTGAAGTCTACCAGTATGTTTAAAACTCGATCTAATGTATTATTACTAATATTTTCTTTAACCACTAGGCATTACCGCTTGATGATCCTAGTAGGATTAAGTCAATTAAAGCTAATTAGCTATAAGTTTCTGAAAAAGGTTAAACAAATCTGGAAGCATATACAATTTGTGTACTTGTGTTTAGATACATTATACACACAAACATATTTTAACACAAGAAAACAAAGATAAATACATTAAAAGCTTTGCCTGTCTTATTGCGTGACCCTTTCAATACTTATTAGTGCTTATTAGCGCTCTGACCTTAGCGTGGCAATGAGATTAGTGAGAGATGGAGAGCAGTCTGGTTCAATTCAAAAGAGACACCTGCAGTTTATGGAAAGAAGGCACATAGACAAGCTTCCCTCTCTCTGGGGTAAACAGGTTAGATGTTTGCTAAATGGGCGCTCTGGAGATCATATCTTGAGTGGCTGACTGATGTATTTAGTAAGAGGAAAAGCACAAAGGGCAGCAGCTGGTGAAGTGCATTCTCAGTAGGTAAGGATGTTTGGTATAGGGGTCCTTCGGATGAGATGTAAAACTGAGGTCCTGTTGTAGTGACTCTGAAAGCCCAGACAATTTTATGAAAGCAGCTGCAACCTGGTATAATAGTATATTCTGGACAGACCCGAGGAGAAATACTGGATTATACCTTATAATTAAGCAAATAAGAACGTATGTTGTTATGCTGATAACTCTGCAACTAAAGCACATGTACTCATTTTAGAAAATTGTGTGAAAAAGAAAAAAGTGAATATCTATCAGAAAATCACCTAATTTGATCACGTCTTGCACTTATTTTCAGCTATGGGGGCACTGGCTAATACAAGAAACCAAAGGAGCAAGAACATGCTCCCCAGAAAACAGTGTATACTCAAGTATACGCACATGCGTTCATTTCTGTGATTACACAGTAATGATTCCTAGTTATCATGTCTTACCGGGAAGCTACCTACATGGGTCACTAACCAGTTAATTTGACGCCACAACCAAAAGTTGGCTGGACTTACTCACAGCCCAGTTTTTCTTGGCCTTTTTTCTTCCACAGCTTTCTGGATCTCAATCACTTTCAGATGTTGTTTACGTGTCAGCATTTTCCCAGAGAATAAATAGTCTGTTCCCTTGAAGTATAAAAGAGAGCAACGGGTCTCATATGTTTACCCAAGAGAAAAATACAGCTGAAGCCCGGGGTTGGAGAATATGTTTGCATATATATGTACTCACACACGTCCCCCATTTCCTCTACTCTCTCACCATGTCCGTATCTCCTTCTGCTCCAGGTTCGTGTTTCTTACATGACGGCCCTGTTTTCCAGGCCTCCATATCACCACAGTCACAGAAACCGCCCCCAGAAGACGAATGCATCTAGGGGAGGAAATAAAACACAAGTGCTTTTAGTGAGGGAGTCAATCACAAGGGGGGATCCAAAGAGTTTTTAGGATTCATTAGACAACATTGAATGCATAAATGATTACAATGTGCCAGGCTTTAACCCTTTCCATTCAATTGGTTCTTTAGTAGTTCTCTACTCCGTCAAGTTTCTTTTTTTTTATCAATTATTTTTATTTAGCATATTTAATTATTCAATACGATGATAGTGAGCAGAACCATTCCTGTGCCACAGCTTAAAACACAAACTAAATAAAAAGTATATCCAATTATTGAAGATGAAAAAAAGTAAAAATCTAAAACAAAGCAACACTACAATACAAGAAAATTAATTAGAAACAAAATTAACTGAAGGGCGTGTTTGGGAACAAAATCCCTGGGGGCATAATCCAAGTGTATTGTCATATCAGAGCCAATGGTTTGTAAAATGGATATATGAAATAGATCTATATCATTGATAGGATTAGGGTGTCCACTGATTTAAATAATGTGACAGTGAAAAGGTTATATTTTTGCTGGACAACACCAGTAATGTAACTGTGCACCAATGAGCACATCTGTGACCCAAACATTAAGTTGCAAGCCAAAATGGTTTATGAGGTATTAATAGTTGTAGTAGCAGCGATGACTGACCTGAGTCATGAGTGCAGGAAATGAGAAAATCCAGGGAGAGACTAGGTACAGTTAGTGTTTTGGAATGACGCCATTTAAAAGCAAAGATTTCACTAAGCATATGTACTCCATTAGAGGACCAGGCTGAATACAGAACGAATAAAGAGTAAAAATCATTCCTGGAGTATAACAGACAAAATATTTACAGTAACACAGACATGTTTATTTTGCTATATATTTAATACCAATTAAAGCCACAAGAAGAATTGGCCGCACCATGGACAGCAATCTTACCTTGTAGCGATGGTTCCTATGAACACTGTTTTGAAAACAGTCCATGCAAAGCACACATGTGGGATCAATAGCACAGTCCCTGTAATATAAGACAGGAGAGTGCAGTTAGAACTGTTTACTCACAAATATTTCCCCAGTGTCCAAAAACAAAAGGGTTATTCATAAACATGTAGTTAATATCAACTACTATCAAGTCCATTTTGATGACCAAACTGTTGTAGTGTATTAGTTCTATAATCAAAAATATCATGGGCTTGTCATTAGTCAATAAGTGTAACAAACTGTAATACTAGTCATCAGTCTCTTATTTAGAGGACAGCCAAATGCTTTGTCCTAAGAAAATATTAGATGAAATGTCTAATTTAAAAGACAATAAACAGGACACAAGCTTATTAATGACACCAGGTAATGTTAAAAAAGTGGCTTCTCTAAGCTTCTTTACCAGCTGCTTCTGTTTGTTGAAGTGACTATGGGGAATTGCACCAAGCTTTAAATACACACTGCACATGCAGCAATGGAAAACCAGAAAACCATCTAGTTTTTACATATATTAGAATGTACACGATGATACAGACCGATTAAAACTTGAATGGCTTTCATCCAGGACATATAAATTAATGTTAAATAAGACTGCATATCCAATTGGAAGGATGACAAGGAATTATCAAACAATTGTTGTACGATATCGCAAACTCCTTATGCAGTAAAACCTGCACAATCCGATGTCGCTAGGGACTGAAATTGTGCCGGATTAGACAGTGTGCTGGATTACAGAGTTACTGTAAAAAACTTAATACTGTATATAAAAGAGGTCAAATGACAAAATTATTTCAACGCTTTACAAAAACAACTTTATTACCGTACATACACAGTATAATAAAACAATATAATGCCTCAGCAAAATCTTTACCTGTTATTAGAAGAAGCCTGTTTAAACCATTCCCACAGAAAGATGTTCACCTGTTCGTACTGTACCTGCATAATGGATTCAAGCACTTTCTGCTGGCATTCAGGTTTTCAGTTTTGCTTTTAAGTAGGCGGTAGGCGGTTTGCCTTGCGTTTTTGAATTTTTCACTTACAGTACCTCTTTTTGTGTTGATTTTGGTAAACATTCAGCTTTTTTGATAACCTGCCTATTTTCTTTCAAGAGATAGCTTGTAGTGTGGACATTTACACATTTATTTGCAGTTATTTAACAACTGCAAAATTGAGAATGGCGCCTGTGGGACATGCAAGTATATATGCAACACCTTGCTTTTGATTTAGTTTTTTATACTAGTTTTAAACATAGAAAAGAAAAATTACATGAAGTAGTCAGATTTACACTGATTTTAAGTAGAAGAGACTTAAAAATCTTGCCAGAATGGAAAGGTTCCAGATTTTAGAGGGTATGAAACCATTCAATTCAATAAGGATTTGGTCTGGACCCAAAAATGATGCAGAATTATACAGAATGCCATTATGTAGAGGTGTTGGATTAGACTGCAATGTGACACTTACTGTCAACACCCGAGATGGATTTAATAAGCTAGAATGCTCATAGTCTAAACACTTCTTGAAGAGTACAGCACCCTTTTACAGTCATTCCTGTCAAGTAGACCAAGGGAAGGTGATCAACCCCTTATGTCAATGATGTTTATGCTCATCACGTGGGCAAGAGCTCTTTTTTTCACACATGATACTCTGGAACCCTTTTGTCCATCACATTTGGTTTATGTATCAACACCTTCCCCACTTGAACTACCCTATACTTCAATTTAACAGATCCCCAGGGTGACTCACCTGCAAGTGTAAGTGGTCTCTCCCTCCTTGAAGACTCTGCCACAGAGCTGAGAGGAGCCGCTGCCCTGTTGCAGCTTCTCCAGGCCGAGCTGGGGGTCCTCTCCAAACAGATACCACTCCAGGGGCCGCAGCAAGGTGGTCCCCACCATCTCCTCCTCCTCCTCGGATAGTCCCGTCTTCTCACTCGTGCAGTAGATCCGGGGCACCTGCTCCGCTAGGTAGCGGTACAGCTCAGGACCACAGACCGGAGAGTCCTGCCACTGCTGAAAGGCGACAGGTTCAACTACATTAATTTATTAATCCACTGGGACCAGGTGGGCCATTCCATGAAAACATTTGTCATGAAGATTATATGAACATGGCAATCCCACAATGCCCTGTACTGAGACAGCACCACCATTTCTTATTAATTACTCACCTGCCCCACATTCTCTACTACAGACTAGATACTTGTAGGATTGAGGGATCCTTTATTAAATCTCAGAATATCTCTTAAATTGTTTGGAGCATTGTAACTAAATCGGCAGGTCTGGATGGAGACACAGATGGATCACATTAGTTTACTGTAAAGCTATGTCTTAGTTGGTGCTTATCTTGGCAAGAGCCGAGTTCAAATCAGCATGAAGTTTAACAGCTACTCTCGTGTAATGGAAATCATTAGTAGAGGTACTGCAGTAATGGGAAGAAAAATCTGAAAATAACCAGCTTTGAGCTTTATCAGAAGTTATCCTAGTGTAGTCATTCTGTAATGTTGCTTTTTGAAGCGCTGGGTAAAAGTACACAAAATTAGACAATTTTCACGGTGAAGAAAGAATTTCACGGTCCGTGTCACGTTTTTCACGTCCATGAAATGGGTAGGGCCTTAGTAATGTACTATATAAGTGTAAGCAAATACACGTGGGTGAAACGCTTCTCTGAGCACTCCAGTATGCGACGCATTTTTGGTTCTGACATGGTAGGTAGATTGATTAGGCCTATACATGTATGAAAGAGATATTCTACATATCGTGGTTGCGATGAGGGCAGCAAGTCAATTAATAATAAATCCACATACATGTATGAAAGAGATATTATATATATATATATTCAACACAATTATCAGCTGGAGTTGTCGCTGTCGAAAGGGAAAGGGTAAGCTACCTATAATATACTGTTTGGAAAAATGACAATATAGTTGTATTCACTAAAGGTAATGCAAATCTAAGTGCTATGCAAAGTCATGTAAAGTTTTGATTAAAATATTATCTTAAAGTATTGCTCATCCTTGTTAGACAGCTTTTTGGGTCTTCCAGTCCTGGGTTTGTCAATTACAGATTTTCTGTACTTGTTGATTATGCTTCAGATACAACACCTTGAAAATCGAGTGATGTGAGCTATTTCACTCAATGTTTCTCCTAGAAAACACTAGTGGAGGCTTCGAGTAAATTGGTGATGCTCATAACGCATCAGAGTAGAAAAATGCAACATATCTAAGACTTTTGCACAGCAGTATTCTTAAATGGGAAAGGCATTGAACTCAGTTGGTTGAAATAGGTTGCATTTCTTAAAAATGGATTATCAGACAAGATTAAAAAAAAGGAAAACAAATTGTTAGACAGGGAAGAATACATATGGATCACGTCCCCTCAGAGAATCAACTTTGCAGTAAGTGGCCCAAAGCGATTTAACCCCTGAAATACCCCAGTTACTTATTCAATGTGTGTTACATTTGCGGGACGCGAATAAGAAGCTGGAATGCGAATAAGAACCCAACTTCAGCATCGTATAAACACAGAGAAACACAATCGTTTCCATTTGAATTGGAAGCTCTTCAGCGATTAAAACTGTGCTAACTGTTTTACTGAACAACGATTAATTGATAAATTACAATACGACTTAGAACGAGACACAAATATAAAACATTTAAATGTAATATATATGACATTTTCTTAATTATTACTGATACTGTCCCCCACCGTAGTACCACAGCTATTTCAATTTTATTGACAACCAATGTCAGTCGACAGGATTGAAGCAGAATCATAAAACATTAAAGAAAAAGAAAAAAAAAACCTCTCAAAAGGGTTGAAAAACAAGGCAGTGTAATGTTTTTCATATGAAAAGAAAAATTGTTTGGCGTGAAAAACAGAAAGGTTTATCTATTTTGCAGAATATACGAACTTGGTCAAAAACATTTATAGTATACAGTATTAATATTAGAAGCTATAGCTATTACTTATTTGACAGCTAAAGAGGGTTGAACAAGTAATGTTTACTTGTATAAATAAAAAGGAAACTTCAATAAGTCATTTAATAAATCATTTCATAATTGATCACACACGGCAAGTTTGACAAAACCCCTCCGTACATAAATAAACAATCACATTGGGATGATCAGAGTGTGTACCACTTTCTAACGCGTACCACAAAATAACACCACACCGTTACACGACTATTAAGTTCTCGTAGTGAAAACGATGCAGATGAAACTAGTTTGTACATTTAAAAAAAAATGCAAAACCAGCTTCACTTACCATCCTCAGCAGCCGAACAGCTGTTTCTTCACCTTCCGCCATCTTTCGCACTACCGTACTTTGCGCTACCAAACGATTACTACTGACTGCAGTAAGGGAGACACTTTGCGACGTTTTGCGGCAGTGTGGCAAGATTAAACAGTCGTTGAAGTGTCTTGAAGAAGTAGACATCTTTTTTTCTTTTTTTTTTTTAGTAAGTAGAGAAACATTCGAGTTGTGTAGGATTATGATTTTTAGTATTAATTTACAAATATATGCACGATAATATATCATATAATATAGCCTACAAATATATATAATTATATATTTGCATTTTATCATATATTTTCCGTGTGACATCTACACACTAATGGGCTCCAATAATGGCGCCTGTGATTTAAAATTCCCACAGAATTATGGGAGTCTGTCCTATTCTTTTTGTTATGCTTGATTTGTTCAGGGAAACGGGAATGCCCAATTAATTGAAACGTTTTCTAGGCTTCAAGTTACCTGTGGTTCACCCTTTTCGCGCCCTCTCCTGTCTGTCAGTCAAAATGCTCAAGATCTTCATTGGGTTGGTGGTCGCAGGTTTGGTGATCGCCTTGGTTCTGGAAAACTACAACACCGCAAAGCACCCCAAAAGAAGCATTAACAGCAATTCCAATGATAGGAATCATCATGGGGATATCTTTTACAACACCCACCCATATCCTGGTGCGGAGATGGATAACATATTTTGGTTTGTGCAGGTAAATCTACATATAAGATCTTGTATAGATTTACCCTGTTTTTTGGGGGGTTTTTTTTTTCAAGTTGAAAGGATTGACAAATATTGATATCTATTGAAATACACACCTAAGATAGTATGCAACATTGTACAGTGGTCGATATGAATGCATTCTGTTTATTATTGGATAAAACGAGAGCAATGTGGCGAAGCGATTTTTACTCGTGAGTTTGTGGGGGTTAGGGCTGTGCTTGTGGCACAGTATAGGGTGCGTTGTTAAATTCACCGCTGCATGCACCGATGTAAAGCAGATTCACGTTGTTAAATTCACCAGGAATTGTTCAACGAACTGATGTTAAATTCACCGGTGTGTCACAGCTGAAGCTGCAGGTTCACCGGGGAGAGTCGGTGAACTGCAGCAAAACCAAAATGACCGCTCCCACTGTGGAAGTTTGTCTTGTACGGTCGAGATATTATTATGTAATTGTAGATTCAGAGACGCCCAAATCTTTTCAAAATGGGTATGCAGTTGTGTATTTTTAATAAGTATATAATAACATTAATAAACATATTGATCAACAATATCACATTTGCCAACTTATCCAGAGTAGCCGACTGAGCTGGTGACGTACAAGAATTTGATATGAGAGAGAACAGAAAGTTGCTAAAAGTGGGCGAACTGTATTTGAAAGTGTATCCATTAATATATTCATATTTATAAATATGTACAGTTGCAGGCTAGCTGCTTTCTACATTTTAATGTAACAACAAGCTAGCTCCTAATTAGTCGGTTAAAGATAACTAAACCTTAGTCCCAATAAGCTTTCAGCTCGCACAGGTCAACCACAGCCTTGCATGCCGCAGCAGCAACCTTTCTATTATTATTATCAGCTATGTTGATTCACCAAACTGTTAAATTCCCCACACCGATGAACACCAAGTGATCACTTCCGACTCAGCGATGCAGAGCACAGATGAATTTAACAACGCACCCATACACGCCTGCCCTCGTCATTTCCGGGTACAACTAGTACATTATTAATTTTGTAAAAATACCAATGGACGTTTGTCCCATATCCATGAAGTGCAAAAAATGTCATGCAGTCTGATTGTTATACCCAAGCAAAAGTGCACCACACTTGGAGCGCGCTCTTTAGCTTCATGGCCCCAACTCTCTGGAACTCTCTCCCAGCTTTAGTGTGTGCAGCTCCCACAATCGCTCGCTTCAAATAAACTCTCAAGACCCACTTGTTCTCTCTTGCTTTTAATGCTTGCTAAGTCTGATAACTCTTATTATCTGTTGTCAAAATTGCTATTTCAGGGCTTTCACTCCATTTATTCGTATAATTCTGCTTGACACACGCATCCCCAATATTTAGAATTAACGTCGTAGCCTTTTATTTAATGTGTTATGCCTATATTTATCGTATTTGCATTGTTTATTTTACTGTTGTATTTAATGTACTATGCCCTGTATTTCACTGTATTTAATGTATTAGTATTATGCATTGTTCCTCACTATCTTGTAAAGCGCTTTGTGATGGTGGTCTGCTATGAAAGGCGCTTTATAAAATAAATATTGATTGATTGATTCCTGTGCTGCTAAAAGCTTTTTGCGATGGCACAGGGTGGATTCTCCACGCACAGCTGTGGCAGCCACTTTAGTGGTGCTAATCACAATGAATGTGTGAATCGTACCTATTCTGTTTCTTTTTAAACAGGTGTCAGACATACACATCAGCCGCTTTCAAGACCCCAGGAGAATTACCGACTTTGAGGAATTTTGCTCGGAAACTATAGATGTCATTAAACCAGCCCTTGTTCTGGTAACAGGTGCGTTGTAAGGTGTGTTAGTAGTAGCTAACTATATAAATCTTACCCGTTACGCACTTCCATTCACTATATAGGTCTTAAATGTGCACTTTTTAAAGTAGCATGTTTTCATTTTAAAACATGATATCTGGTACTATACTTGGACTAGATTCAAGGCACCCCTGTTTACAAGTCTTACTCTGTTAGTGTTGCAAATGCTTTCATTCACCTGGATAGTTTATTAAAAATAGATTGTCAATTAAACAGATGCAATAAATAAAAAGCCAAGCTGTTGGTGTCACAATGAGACTACCAACACTAAAAGCACAAAGTACTGCTCTGACATAATGAGCTGACGAGTTGTTGCCCAGCTCCTCCTTTTATATGTATGTAAGAAACATTCTCATGTGTTTCTTAAACTCAAACTGCTATGCAGTGGGAGTCTTAAGGATAGTTTCACAAACCCTGATTATTGTAATCTGGGATTATCTTACCTAAATTAACACAGAGTAGTCCAAAGCCTCTTTCGCATGGTGCTCCTGACCTGGGTTCTGGCTACCCGGGTCACAATCCTGCGTAGTGTGAAACAACATACCTAGGTCGGACCCGGGTCTAGCGAGATAAAATGCATGATGGGCGTTCTTAAGTGGACGAAATAACAAACAGCCACGCCTGCGTGAAGGTTTCACTTCCGCAAGGAACGTTTCTGTTTATTCTGTTTAGCCATATTTCTGTTAATTGAGATACACCATGAGCCAGATTGCAGCAGAGATGAAGAAATATATGCTCTAATCTACATTTGGGCCGATGATTCAATCCAGAGAAACTGAACAGATAAAAAGGTGGTCCTGTGAACGTTGCTGCTTCTGGGGCATTGCGTACGCGCATTGTGTACTTGCTTGTATCACCCAGGTCGACCCTGTTTCTTCAAAAAGCGGTGTGAAATCACGTAGCCAACCCGCATGACACTGGGACGCGACCCAGTTAGGGTCCGGACCAGGTAGAGCATGCCAGTGTGAAAGGGGCTCAAGATTAGAGCTAATCAGGGTCTGTGAAACCAGCCGTTAATGTTTGTCTTGTAGATAGTGGCTACCACCTCATAATAATTATTATTATTATTATTATTATTATTATTATTATTATTATTATTTATTTCTTAGCAGACGCCCTTATCCAGGGCGACTTACAATTGTTACAAGATATCACATTATTTATTTTTTTTACATACAATTACCCATTTATACAGTTGGGTTTTTACTGGAGCAATTTTAGGTAAAGTACCTTGCTCAAGGGTACAACAGCAGTGTCCCCCACTGGGGATTGAACCCATGACCCTCCGGTCTGGAGTCCAGAGCCCTAACCACTACTCCACACTGTTGCTCATAAGGCAAATTCGGGGTAGCCTGAAAGAATGTAAACCAAGGGGGTTTTCTCGAACCCATGTGTCAATGATGTCAGAGATCCCTTTAAACAAGCTTGGTGAGTGCTTTCCAACTAATAGCTCTTGAGCCACATCTCATGGAGCTCCACAGTATGGCAAGCCAAAATGCAAAAACAAATTGTGTGAGTGTATAAATGTATTAATAAGCACAAAAATACTGAAGCAGTTTGTTTGTTTGTTTTTTTGCTTTTATGGCTCTCTGTTTTTTTCCTCATCAGGGGACCTGACAGACGCAAAGACGTCAAGAAAGATTGGATCCCAGCAGTATGAGGTGGAATGGCAGGCCTACCACAACATCCTGAAGAGGTCGAGGGTGCTGGAAAGAACCAAGTGGATAGACATAAGGGGGAACCACGGTAATGCAGGCTACACCTCTCTCCTAACCCCAGTGCCTCAAGGGCAGTGCACGTTGATCCAAAATGGCGGCCAGTGAAAACGTAATGCATTCAGGGGGAAGTTTCCTAACCTGTAAACCTTTGTGACCTACATGACTGATTAAGTGTTGACTCAATAATCAATGCTTTTTTGTAACAGGGAAATAGGAAGGCCTGTGTCATTTGAAATATTTGGGTAATCGTGGTATTGCCTTGTGTCCCCAAAGGTTGTTTCTGTTACAAATATCACTCTCCTCAGTTTGGAGCAGTGGTCTGTTGGTTTAAGTTATGGTCTGACAGTCAGGTTTAAATCTCAGCACAGCCAATGATTTCATATTGGATTGCTACTTTTAGGCCACCTACAAATTAAAAACTAGCCATCACACGGCTCTCTCTCAACTCCATGTCAGAGAAGCAGAGTGTTGAAGTTGCAGTTTTTGTGTTTGTTGTTTTTGTAACACCCCTGCCCCCCAGATATGGTTAATGTGAATAATTTGAAGATGTGTTCCTTAAGCTTATTAACCTTGCTTGGTATGGAGTTCTATAAACAATGCTTCCCTGAACTGTACTCGGTTTATTCCTTACTTCAATACCAATGTAACATGTTTTGTCATTTTTTAGATGCCTTCAATATAATATCTCTTGAAAGTGTCAACAATTATTACAGGTAAAGCATTTTTTTAGTTCGCCTAATCACAGAAGTAAAACTTACTGTATACACTGACATTTAGTTTTTTTTAATATACTGTATTATAGTACAACCAGATAACTTTTAAATATATGCTTACCGTGGGGCTGAAATACACAAAATAATAAATATTTTTAATGCATAAATTTGATCCTAGCCGAGGTGATCTGAACTGTTTGCACTAAAAATGAACAAATTAAACCATACTATACCTAATTAAATAGTTTCATGGAAATAAATCATATAAAAATGATTTGTTGATTACCCATGACAGGGCTTGGTTACCTGGTCTGCTGTGTTGAATACCTGCAGTATGTCTGTCTGTATTGGATTTGCAGGAAATATTCAGCCACCAAGAAAGAGGGCTCCTTCCACTACATTCATCAAACTCCCTTTGGGAGTTACTCTTTCATCTGTGTTGATGCCACCCCCACCCCTGGACCCAAGAGACCGTTTAATTTCTTTGGCATTTTAGACCAGGTAGAAGCTGTTTTTAATCAGGCTTTATATAGTTAGGATTGAAAGTGTTACAGAACACCCTGCAGTCTCTACAACAAACAATACATGTGCTTTATCCTGTGTTGTTCAGAGTTGTATTTTTTCATATTTTTTATAAATAAATCGTAAATCGAAGGTGAATTCCCATCACACATTCAGGTCAGGACTGATTTGTCTACTCATTTTCTGTCCAAAATTAAGCAGCAAGTTGTGATTTTATAAAACAATGAAGGGTTTTTGTTCTGTTTCAGACTCGAAACGACGAGCTGTCAATTCTAGAGTCCAAGAGCCTTAATAGTAACCAGTCTATTTGGTTTGGCCATTATACAACATCCACCATTATCTCCCTGTTCCCAGGGATACGGCAAATAATGAGGTAAGCATACAGTGTGTTCACACACACACACATTTCTATACACACTTTCAACCTACCTATCCCCAGATACAGTAGAGCCCAGTAGAACACGTTATGGGTTAAGATACACTATTTATAATTTAAATGTCTGAATGTACTGCTACTAGTCAAATTAATACTTTCAATGACAATTAATATTTTTTAACTATTAGTCTGATATAAAAATCTGTTTATTAAAGAAAAGCCTAGATTATAAGTACTGACGCACTTTATTAAAATTTGGTGTAACCTTGCATTTATCACAGCATTTATCATAGCATGCACAGGCTTTTGCAATCAAATCAGTTTCAGCCTCTCAATACCTGAAGATTGCATAGCAGCATTCCAGGTTTTTCTGTCAGCTTAATTAGGTCCACTTCAAACTATAGAAACATTTTCTCACCCTATGTACACAAACATTAAAATGTTTTTATAACTGTAAAAATTAAGATATTATGAGCACATTTTATGATTTCACCCACTCTTGAATTGGAAAAAAAAAAGAAACACTATAGAGTCCCCAACTCTCAACTGGTGGAACTGCAGGCGCTACCAAGCAGGACATGCGCCTTTTTCAGCACAATCACTGTTTTAAATATTCTTCACATGGTTTTAAGTCATTCATCAATTGGGCAATGCAGTAGAATAATTCTGTGCCGTAATCTTGGTGGTGGTGTATCAAAGTAAGTCTCCTCAGACTTAACACCTTCTCGTATTGCCCTCCCATCTCAGCAGTGGCTTACCTGTGTGGGCACCTGCACACTCTTGGAGGGCTGATGCCAGTGCTGCACAGCCGCCATCCACAGGGTACTCTGGAGCTAGAGCTCGCTGATTGGAAGGACAGCAGAAGGTGAGACCAATTTCCTCTGTGTAACAGATATTAGGACCCCACCAGAAACATGAAACTTGTTTAGCTGCACATACAGACGTGCTCAGATTTGTTGGTACCCTTACAGCACATTGAAATAATGCTTCATTCCTCCTGAAAAGTGATTAAATTAAAAGCTATTTTATCATGTATACTTGCATGCCTTTGGTATGTCATAGAATAAAGCAAAGAAGCTGTGAAAAGAGATGAATTATTGCTTATTCTACAAAGACATTCTAAAATGGCCTGGACACATTTGTTGGTACCCCTTAGAAAAGATAATAAATAATTGGATTATAGTGATATTTCAAACTAATTAGTTTCTTTAATTAGTATCACACATGTCTCCAATTTTGTAATCAGTCATTCAGCCTATTTAAATGGAGAAAAGTAGTCGCTGTGCTGTTTGGTATCATTGTGTGCACCACACTGAACATGGACCAGAGAAAGCAAAGGAGAGAGTTGTCTGAGGAGATCAGAAAGAAAATAATAGACAAGCATGGTAAAGGTAAAGGCTACAAGACCATCTCCAAGCAGCTTGATGTTCCTGTGACAACAGTTGCAAATATTATTAAGAAGTTTAAGGTCCGTGGAACTGTAGCCAACCTCCCTGGGCGCGGCCGCAAGAGGAAAATCGACCCCAGATTGAACAGAAGGATAGTGCGAATGGTAGAAAAAGAAAAAAAGGATAACTGCCAAAGAGATACAAGCTGAACTCCAAGGTGAAGGTACGTCAGTTTCTGATCGCACCATCCATCACTTTTTGAGCGAAAGTGGGCTCCATGGAAGAAGACCCAGGAGGACTCCACTGAAAGAAAAACATAAAGCCAGACTGGAATTTGTTAAAATGCATATTGACAAGCCACAATCCTTCTGGGAGAATGTCCTTTGGAGAAGATGAGTCAAAACTGGAGCTTTTTGGCAAGTCACATCAGCTCTATGTTCACAGACGAAAAAATGAAGCTTTCAAAGAAAAGAACACCATATCTACAGTGAAACATGGAGGAGGCTCGGTTATGTTTTGGGGCTGCTTTGCTGCGCCTGGCACAGGGTGCCTTGAATCTGTGCAGGGCACAATGAAATCTCAAGACTATCAAGGCATTCTGGAGCGAAACGTACTGCCCAGTGTCAGAAAGCTCTGTCTCAGTCGCAGGTCATGGGTCCTCCAACAGGATAATGACCCAAAACACACAGCTAAAAGCACCCAAGAATGGATAAGAACAAAACATTGGACTATTCTGAAGTGGCCTTCTATGAGTCCTGATCTGAATCCTATTGAACATCTATGGAAAGAGCTGAAACTTGCAGTCTGGAGAAGGCACCCATCAAACCTGAGACAGCTGGAGCAGTTTGCTCAGGAAGAGTGGGCCAAACTACTTGTTAACAGGTGCAGAAGTCTCATTGAGAGCTACAGAAAACGTTTGATTGCAGTTATTGCCTCTAAAGGTTGTGCAACAAAATATTAGGTTAAGGGTCCCATCATTTTTGTCCATGCCATTTTCATTTGTTTTCTTATTTACAATATTATGTTGAATAAAAAATCAAAAGCAAAGTCTGATTTCTATTAAATATGGAATAAACAATGGTGGATGCCAATTACTTTTGTCAGTTTCAAGTTATTTCAGAGAAAATTGTGCATTCTTTGTTTTTTGTGGAGGGGTACCAACAAATTTGAGCACGTCTGTAGGTCTTGTACTGTAGCAGCCTAAATAATCATTTGCTTTCTCTGTGACTCGCATGTTTTCAGTGCCGCTGCTGTTCTTCATGTGACCTATTGAAGCGCAATGCGACAGAAGTGCAGCACAAATGATCAGTACATTTTATTCATTAAAACTTGAGGGGGGTGGGGGTAACATTAAATAATGCTGCACAGGGAGTGAACCTGCAATGCTGTGGACAGGATAAATGGACCACCCATTTCAATGAAAATGTACTTCCCAGATTTTGCAGAACATTTTTTAGGCAAGAAAGTTGTTATAGTTAAAGGTGAGATTGTTTTAAAGCCTTGGTTATTACTCCTTTAATACATGGGAGCTTATCATAAAACTATCAGATTTATCGGACAATGTGATTCATTTCATCCTCAATGTAAATGTCAATGGAGCATGATTGTGTTGATGCTCATAGATTTCGTGTCCTGGCGTTTGATCATGACCTCCTGAGCTTCTCAGACCTGAGTTTTGAAGAGTGGCCGGCTGTCCTGATCACCAATCCCAAGGCAGCAAAATATACCAACCCAGCGGTCGAGCCCCTAGGAAGGATCCAGAGCTCCACGCACATCAGGTACCTGCTGTTTAAAAAGCAGCCTCACATCCAGAACATGGCTGATTCAAGTGTGAAACTTACTTAAAGAATATGTGGATATGGGGAGGTTCCTGCCATATGTTACACACAGAATTGTCACATTTACAGTTTTACGAACATATAAGAGAGAGAACTACTTAACTTGAGGTGTAAAACTTGATGTTTACAGCATGTATCGGAATCAAATTAGTTTAGTCCGCTAGCTAGCTATTAGAGCTGCACAAACCAATTATTTGATTATTCCACTTAAATCAGGTTCTCACAATAAGGTGATCGCTGTTGATTGAGCTAATTTACCATTCCAAGTAAAACAAATTAAGAAACAGCTTTGGTTGCTGTTCTCCACAGTCTCAAGAAAAGCAGCAAAAGTTTCTTCACTTGGAATGGTAACTCAGCCTAATCAACATCAGTTGCCCTCACCTGATTATCAGCACCTGGTTTCTGTGGAGAGATCAATCAGAAAAATTTGTTCGTGCAGCACTACTAGCTATAATATAATTTACATTTGATTATCTCCCAGCGGGTACCTGTAATTTTACATTTTCCTGAAAGTTCGTTCTGTGTGTAACTTCATCACATGTATGTGACACTTTCTGTAACTTTAAACCTGGCAGGATTCTAGCCTTCTCGGTAGCCCAGATCACTGCTGTCTATGTGCATATTGATGGGAAGCTCTTGGGGGAAGCACGGCCTGTGAAAGGACCTCTTTTCACCCTTAAATGGAACCCTATGAGATATACGAAAGGACTTCACAACATTGAGGTCAAAGTTGAGGTAAACACAGTTTAATGCAAGTCGGGGCAAGATTGTAAAAACCTCCTTCACGTCTGGAAATGTAAGACTGAAGGATCCAAGTTGCTTGTAATGGTGCAGTAATGTAAATAAAATTATACAATAAAGTATCCCCTGCCCTGCTTTCTAGGATTTCCAGAACAGTCTTTGTCGTGCCCCCTATCCTCCCTCTTTCCTAGGATGCTGCTGGCAGGTCAACAGTGAGACACCATGAATTCACCCTGGAAAAGGATGTGTCTCTGGGCTTTGGGTTCCTGCAGTCCTTCATCCTCCTGACTGACCACTACATCCTGGTAAGAGCCTCTCTGTCTTTTACCACAGTAACTTACCATGTAAAATGTCCAGATTATTAACTATTTTAGGTGAGTGGGCAAAGTCACATAACTATGAAGTGTGAGTAATGATTTTTATTGATTTCATTTTTTTCTTTCACAAAAATTTTGCAAACCTCATTAAGTAAAAGACCTTGGTAAAACGGTCTTGTATTCTTTTAAAAAATAGATGAGTCAGTCAAGAGAAGCCAGAGGCAGAGTCTGTCTTTCTGTCTGAAATAAGCACTGTAGTGTAAACCCAAGAGCAGATAAACCTTACTTGTTGCGAAGACATATTGACACAGGGTCTGAAGTTCTCTTTCAGTCCTGCTTTAGTTTTACAGGACTAAATGAGCAAGATATCCATCCTGTAATAAGTAATCCCTGTGCCATAGAATTTATGTTATGCTTCTGTTTGTATTTAGGCTAGAGTCACCTTTGTGTTCCTGGTACTGGTTAACCTAGGTTTGATTGTTACCTTTCGTTACCTGGGACCACCTGCACTAAAAGGTAAGGACAGGTTCTCTCTCAGCTCTCTGTACAGGAGTGGGGTCCTTACTCTGTGTTTATGGATAACCTGGCTACATAGTGTGCTGTGTGTTTGTGAAAAAGCCCCCCTTTATAGGAATACTAAAAGAAATGACATTAAGGTACACAACAGTTTTAAGAGGAACAGTCATTTTTTTAATACTGCCATGTTGTTGTTCTGAGTAAGTTGTTAATAGTTTCCGGACTACACATTGAAAAGCGCAACGCAAGTAGCTGTGCTGGTTACATTTCACATTTAACTTTGCAGTGTAACTGTTGTGTTTTCTGCTTTTGCTATGCCATATTGCAACAAATGAAAAATGAAACGTGACAGAAATGTATGGAAATATGGAACATAGTTTTCCAAATGCTCGTTTCCTCAATCTTCAGCTGAACTCAAACCACTAGCAGCATTTTGCACATAACACCACAAACACATGTCATGCTTATGTTTGCAATGAGATGAATGTGATTTGGAAACTCTTTAGCCTGACCCTGTTGTGAATATGTAAAGTTATACATACAGTATTCAATTACAATGTATTAAAAATCAATGAAAGACTCGCTCAAAACATTTCAGTATCATTTTGGATAAATACTGTGCCATTTAGGGTTTTATTTTTGTTTACTGTTAAATGCTTAAACTTTTACTGTCTTACGTAGCATGTCAAAACTTCAACTACCAAATAACAAAAATGCATTTTCAATTCAAACTACTGAAGACAATTCTCAGTTCTTGTCAAAACAATTGTTTGCCTTAAGTTCTAGCATTAGTGTTTTAAATTTATGGATAAATCTACATTGTTCTATCAGAGTATTTTTCCTTGTACATTATATCCTATCTCCTGAATGAATTCCTATCTTGTGTTGTTTTTGTTTGTTTTTTAGATTCCTCAGGGTTTGTCTCCCAGGCAAGGCTGTCTCTACACCTTTTTTGTAAAACCAACACATTGTACTACTCCAGCCTGCTCTTCACTCTCTGCACTGCCTTTGGTGAGATTAAATACAACTCTATAACCTTGGAATTCAATGGCAGGGAGATTGCTGAAGTGAATCAGAACATCAGTGCACATGCTTCTTTATTTTACCCTTGCATCTCCCCATTATAAAATAGCTGTGATAAGAGTGTTAGACAACCATGCACAAGCTGGATCTCCTTCACCTCATTACAAAGATTTAGTTTTCTTAAACTTCTGATATTAGAAAAAAAAAAATTGTAGTGTAACACGTTTTGTTGATAGTGTTCACATGTGTAAGTACAGTAGTTCATTCATAATAGACTATCATTTTAACATCAAGGTCTAACTGGCAAATGTATTTTCATTTTGGGCGGAAACCAAAGAAAGACTTAATAGAAAGTGAAAAGGGCTGACCAGGAAATAGTATCAAAAGTTATATATTGTATATTGTTTTGCAGTTCTTTAAAATAAGTTAGAAATGTTTTCATTTGTTGTTATAATTTATGTTTGTATTATGAAAGCACTATATTTAATAAAGGTATGATGATTTATACTAGGATAATATGGGTTATGGCTATAGCTGTTTAATAATGTCATTGCTGGTTTTTTAAATGAAGAAACACCTTTGGCATGTACTGCTTATTGTGTAATTGTATAAATAAACAACTTGGCTGGGATTGAATGTTCTTCCATTTCAGGTCCCTGGTTCATTGGAGAGATGATTGACGGCCACAGTGGGGCCTGTTTTGCTTTCGGGGTGTTTATTGAAGGACACTTGCTTGAAGGAAGCTTTACGTTTGTAGTGGGTGTACTACAGGTGAGTAAGTTAAGGGGTCCAAGGTTAAATACTGTGATGCAGTCAGTGTAAATCAATTAGAACCTGGTGTTTAAAGTGCTAGGCAATCAACAAAATGTTTTCTGATCAAATGTACGCATGGCAGTCCAGTAATGCAGTCACCAGGAAATCAGTTGTGATTACCGTATAAAACTGTACTTTTAGGTTTTTTTTGTTTGTTTTGTTTTAAGTAGAAGTTATCTGTTTTATGAAACAAATAATGAGGAATGACAAAATAACTTCCAAAGAAAGTCATTCCTTATGAGTAGCATAAAACAATATTCCAGTAAGTGTTATATTTGTATGGTTTTAAGTCAGTTTTCTTTAAATGTTTTTTGTATGAACTATAAAGCCCTATTGCTTGCTTATTCCACTGCATTGTCCAGGAAGAGATTTTGAGTCTTTTTCTAACTGTACTGTAAGTAGGTAACCAGGCAACAGTCGGTAGCAGACGTATGATTTGAATCTGGCTCACTGGTTTCACCCTGATTGCAAAAAAAATAACAATCTAGTATGGTGAACAAACTAATCTAAAAGTGAGTTTGTTTTCCATCCTAGTTAGTCTTCTTTAACATCCCTCTGACCTGCTACCTCTGCTGGAGCATGTATCTGCGTTGCCAGGGGAACTGTTTCCGAACTCATTTCCGGAGGGCGGGTAGGGTGCGGACGTTGATGGTGAACGTGGTCATGTTGGCACTCTTACTCTGGCAGGCATACTCCTGCAACTTTCTGCTGGAGACCTACGGAACCACCGCCTGCCTGCTGTCCCCCCTGCGCACATGGGCCCTTGTTTTGGGGCTCCTGCTGATCCGATATGCCTGGACCTGCCACCCTCCACGTCTCCAGCAATTCATCAAGCGCAGCCAGCCATCTTGATAGATTTTGTCTGTCAATTTAATTCTCAATCTTACAAGACGCACATATTTCAATTTGTAATGGAAGAGCCACTTTTTCTGGATTTGTGTTCGCTGGACTCCTGACTCTACAGGAATGATAAAGAAGACCCTGTTTTTTATTGTGTTTTATATATGAGAATTTGTAGCACATGTGGAATTATGTGATTTACAGGGAATCATGCTGATCTGGGAATTGTGAAATCTTTGAGGCCCAACAGGTGATATGTTTGAGACCAAATGTGCCTGTAAGCACAACAGTATGCTACTTTGTGGTGGTTGTGTGTCGTACTGCATATTTACGACAATTTTACACATTAAGTTTCTTTTTAAAAATGGGCTTAAATCAGGCTTTTTTAATCACACACAAGAATTTGAGTTTGTATCAATTAAAAAAAAACAAACTGTTAGCAAATAAAACACCAAACTTTTATTTTACACTTACCGTATCTCTTCAAATTAAAATAAACTCATCTGTGTAAAACTGCCTAAAACAGCTGCTGCTTTTATTCAAGGTTGGCACTTGCTGTAAAGCCATAAATATTTGCGACCAAAATATTTGGCGAATCACACCCATAAAACCTATTTTGCTCTACAAATGTTGGCAACCTGTTGCAATATACAAAGTATTTATTGTTAGTGGAATTTGATATTTGTGCCAAAACTTTTTTTTTTTTTTTTTGTGAAAAACGCATAATAAAAGGCTTTACATATTTATGGAGTTACACGGTTTGGAAGTAGCACGGGTCAAGGATGGCGACCTTCTTTTCAGCGGTGGCGTTTATTGGAAGTAGCACGGTTTGAGGGTCACAACCTTTTGCAAATCTGTTTCCTCTATTTGTTTTTTGTTGAGTGGACCGTTTATTCGAGGGTGGTGTCTATTACAAAACTGATAACGGAGTGCAGCGTTTATTCAAGGGTGGATTAATTTGAGGATATAAGGTATTATTAAATTGTGGGGATTTTTTTTTTTATATTAACAATTTTGGGGTAACATCGGGTTTAACCCTAAAATCAGAAACCCTATGCATAATTGTGGATTTAATTAGATGACTTGAAGACTGGCCAGCTAAATATGGGGCCTGGTGGCAATGCAGTCATTTTGTGTTTAGCGTGGAGGACAGGAAAGTAGACTGCAGTTAAGAGGACTGGGAGGCATTTTGGACTTGGTGGTTAGAGGTGAGGACTGGTGAGAAACTGGTGGAAAGGTATAGATATCAGGACTTGGCGTAACATGGCAAGGTGACCTGACCTGTTTCTGCTACTAGCACAGCGTACCCTTACAATGAAACTGCATATGTAGGAGCTGCTATGATTTAATGAAATCTGGAAAGTGAAGGACTGTACAATATAAATGAACTTTTTTATATTTAATTATAATTGTATTTAAAAGTGCTGCATACCTATAACTTGCCAAATCACTCTGGTTTTCAGTTTCACTTTTCTTCTGGCCTTGCACAACAAGAACTATAACTAGTGCTGAAACGAACCTGATTTTTCAATGTTTGAATATCAATCTTTGTCCGAAAAACAATATACAGCTATGGCCAAAAGTTTTGCATCACCTTATAGAATTAACTAATTTTGCTTCATAAAGTTGAATGAAACCTGCTGAATAATGTTACAGGACTTGAAACTAACTTTTCCATGCACTAGCCACCATGGCTAGTGGATCGAAAAGTCCACTGGCCACACAGACATTTTACCGGCCAAATCACACAGGCAGCAAGAAACGGGGCATCACAAAGATCTGAAAAAAGTCCAGAAACAGATAAACCTCTCGTTTTTATCTACAGTTTGCAGGAAATAAAAAAAGATCTTCAACGGCAATCTGAAGTATTTTGTTCTAGCAATGTTTAGTTTTAGAGAAAGCAAGTGTTTATTGTCAACTGACTACTTGGGTACACTAGCTACATTGTATGAAAAAAGTTTCAAGGAATTTCATTAATATTTTTTAAAGATGCAAGCCCACTTTGTTTAAAATAATAAATTAACAAGCGGTTTATCTATGTGAAGATCACAACCGAGAGTTTACAGTAACATACGATCTGTTCATCTACATGCTCGCTCAGCTAATACAAATCTCATTCGTTGACATACAGAGCTACACGTAAATGTTGTGTGCATACAGAACCAAACAATACACGCCACTCGCATATTTGTATTTTAAAGGAAATAAATGCAGTGCCTAACCAAATGTGTTTTTACATCAATTTCCAAGATTTCACTGACTTGTTCAAATTCACGATTTTCGTGACCTCCGTGACAATCATACCCTTATTCATCGTAAATACCAAATAAGAGTTTACTTTAACGTGGTTGCATTATAGTTTACTAGCAGTCATTTAAATCCCTTTTTCAGAGTTTGTAGCACGCAAAACAACAACAGAAAGTATTGGATATATATAGATAGATTTTTTTTCTTTTTTTTTCTCAATCCTAAAATTCTAAGTGATGCAAAACGTTTGGCCATAGCTGTACATTATAGCAGTGTACTGCTATCAAGAAAAACACTGCCATACAGTAGAATGTGTTATATTAAATAACCAGATAAAAATGTATTTTGTATATTATTGCATAATTACTTTGACAAATAGTCTTATAGGGAGAATTGTTTTAAATAACAATGTTTGCCCCAGCAGTAAACTGTTCAGTGGGATATCTTTGGTGCCAAGCCTTCTGAACAGGCATTACTGTACTTTTAGAGAGTGAAAATACAGCAAATTGCAGGATTATACCCGAATGCTGATGTTTACCACAAAGTGTGCATTGGACCCTAAAAAAGGAATTTCCTCCCCAACATTAAAGACAACTGTGGGTATTTACTGAAAGTGAATATAATATTACATATATATATATATATATATAAAAATATATAAATTTCAAAATGAAAAGAATGATTCAACGTATATAACAATAAGGTAATCCAACTATAAGCAAACATCTACTGACTTATAATGCTCGCTCGCCATTTACTGTCTCTGCCTCCTGTATATTGGTACACATGTATGTTTAAACAATTTCACTGTCCCTACTATTTCCCCTCTGAGTGTCATGTTGCACCTCTCTTCTATGTATTCTTCTTTCTGCTGCTGTAGATAATATAAATAATAACTTGGTTAGGAAGGGCTTGAGTAACCAGATGCTGCTAGGTAATGTCTGGTACTCTTGCTTCTAGTGCCTTGGCTCAGCCCAGCTGTTATACTAAAGGCATGGTCCCCTCACTGATAAGGATGTTAAAGGAATGTTTTCTTTTTAATTAATACTCTGCACTGTGTGTATTTTAAACTGTGAGGTTATGCAGTGCTGTGAATCTGAATTTAATTAAAACATTTTTTTTTTTTAATTTGTGTTCGGTGGTGTTTTGAAATGCATTCCTTTTCAAGCAGAATATTCATATTGTCATATTTAGTGTTACAAACTTTCAATGCATTAAAGACAAGCCATGGACCCAACCAAATGGTTTAGTGTTTTAGACATGTTTCCTCATTGGTCTATCACGATATTACATGGGCTTGAATTCAATAAAAAAAAAAAAACTGTCACTGCCATACCCATTACAAAGGACATGTGGCAGCACCATAAACTTGTATTTAATGTTGTGTCATAGGCTGGTAATGCAGTGCTGGTGTGGCTGTAGCTTATTGGCAACAAGCCTATCGGCATCATTCACAGTGGGAGTTGGTTACTGGTCACAGGTTTTAATAATGCATTCAGTTTGACAATGTTAACTCATCATGGTTTACACTTGCCACCAACAAAACTGATAAAATACTCATTTTTTTATATAAATAATGATTTGTTATTAGAATATGGATTGGTTTCAGAAATAGCAAAGTGCAAGTTGTATCTACTTAACCAACCCAGATTTGGATCGTCACATAATTTATTTATTTGGACTAATTCAGACAATGCTAATATACAACACTTGATAAACTGCTGCATCCTGATACCTTGCAATGGGTCACATGGTCTGACTGCAGTGAGACCACTGGAGTGATCTTCAACCACAGCAAATGAAGTGATAGGTACCAGGAAGTAGCAGGTACTGTCTTTGAAATAAATGTCTGCATCTATGAAATACAAGGGATAAGTGATTAACAGGTAAGAAATTTTAAAAGCTTGGTACAGGTTGTTTTTTAAATTGTGTGTTAGAATGTTATGTTAATTATTATGAATTAACTAGTGTGAGAACAGTATCAACAATTACAGGTACAGTAACCATGATCTATATATAATCCTTCAACTAGCGGAAACAGGGCCAGATGATTAGACTTCAGGGGAAGCCAACAGCAAATGCAAGCCAATTTTTCAGACTGGTGCCATTATAGCACAGAGCATTTAGCAACCCTCTTATGCCCTCATCCATAGTGCTAATACAATAAACAGGCATTAATTTAGGAGAATTAAAAAGGTGATCCAAACTAGTACACAAGCATGTTTCTGTTTTTTCGGATTAATATTTAATGTGTTAGAGTCAGAAGCAGTGTGTCATTTGCTAAATAAAATATATTATAAACTTGTACTGCAGTACTGTTTCGTTTATTAAGTATTCATGTATAGATGATTTAAATGTTTTTAGGCCAAAATATATTAAAAATGAAATTTTAGTCCGGTGAGAGTGGAGGGAGTAGGAGTGAAAACGAAGAGACAATAAAAAGCATCTTGATTAGATGAGACTGACGCTAAATGCAAAAAGGGATAGGAAGTGAGACTACCAGGCAGATAAAGCAAATTGGAAGTGACAATGACAGAGAGTATAGGAAACAAATTGGCATTATTCAGATAATAATACCATCCACCTGAAAGGCACTGGGGCTCTGTATTTTGCAGAAAAGATTCACAAATCTGGACCATACTAGGGATCATGATAATCACATTGGTCAGATGAACCGTCTCCACATCACCACAAGGGGGTGCTGCCGCATTACTCAGACACCTGCACTATCTGCTTCCCCACATTACCCCCTTTCATCATGGAGTGGAAAGCCACTGCAAAGAAACAGAATTAAATGAATGAGAATGATAAATGGTCTTTCTTCTACAATTCTTGCTACCATTGATGGTATACCCAATTAAAGCTCAGTTTGTTTTTCATTGACTAATATATATTCTTTTTACTTTTTACACAAAATAAATGGTACTTTAAAATTGCGTTTAGTGCAGTTTCATTTGCATTGTTTTGAATGAACTTGAGTCAACTAAATACATAGATTGACACAAATATCCCCAGATAACTAAAGAAGAAATAGACTAGAGGTAAGAGAGGCCTGCCCTGGCACATTGAATTGTCCATTTAAATTAGAAGCCCAAAAGGGAAGACTAATAAAGTAGAAGTATTTATCTAACTACGTTCAGAGCTCAAAACCCTTACTTACCACCCATGTTATCCAACCCTTTCACCACAGTCTCCAAGACCTAAAGAAATGATAACAGCAGACTTCTTTAGGCCTATGCAGTGTGTTGAATTAACACATTAGTGCGCTAAGATGAGTGTGGTTCAATGCAGACATGTTGTGGTCCAACATTTCGTACCTTCAGCTTCCCTTCTCTGACCCACTGGCTCAGCTGTAGCAGCCCTGCTTCATGTTTCTCTGTGTAATTCAACACTGTAAACCTCTCCCTGTAGAAAAAAAGGATAAATAAAGGCTGCTTTTTACTGTGTTAAAAAAATATTCAACCTTCATTTCAGCCTGAATGCAGCTAGACCATTAAAGTAAAACTGTGCTACAGCAAAGGAAGTGGTTTCGTACAAGGATGTATTTACATATTACAAACCGACCTATAAAGCACAAGCAAAGAACACATTTTGAACCAACCTGTATACTACTGCATCTCACTGCAATGACGGACAACCCAGTCTGTGTTCTAAAGGTACCAGGCTACTGTATCGTAGGGTTGTATGATGTACCTGGTGATGTGCTCGGTGTGAAGCACTTCCTGTGTGCTGGCGGGCAATGGAGGGGGGTAGGGCACGTCCTTGTTGTACTGAGAGATCTGACCGCATAGGATCACATGACCACCTTCAGTCATCTAGAGAACAGCACGGAATAACTCTTCAGGGCAGTCAATCAAACACACTCCAGTCAGCACATTTGGGAAGCACTTATTTAAATGTGTACTCCCGTAATACTATAAAAGCTCTTTGTGATGCCAAGAGTCCGACCTTATGACAAACTGCAGCTTTATAAAGCAGCCCACAAAGACGGCTTGTAATATCCTTCAGCTGTTACACAAGTAATTTAGACGGTGTAATCCGAAGCAGTCTTTCTGAGGTCGCTGTAAGTTACCAAATGGTTTTCTGTAGTATTAGTAGTACAACAGTATAGTGATACTGAATAAACATTTAGCCTGAAAATTGTTTCGATCAGCTGTAGGACGAAATCTAACCGATTTGAATTGGGACTCTGCGAGACAAAGTGTTTATATTTTTTTTTTCTTTTTTTTTTACAATTGTTACCATGAAGCAGTTTCTTTTTACCTGTGCTATCACAGTGTCGCTGATCGATCCACCAATATTGTCAAAGTAAACATCCACTCCTGTTGGACAGCTCTCCCTAAGCCTGGCAGCCACATCCTGCCGTTTGTAGTTGATAGCGCTATTGAACCCGAGGTCTGACACCAGGACCTGACACTTCTCATCAGAGCCACAGATTCCCACCACCTTGGAGCAGCCATCCAACCTGCCGATCTGAGAGGAGGAGCAAAGAAATGGAGAAAAGTAAAGTGGCAAGTACTTTAGAATGTAAATAATATTAAACGGCCCTAGCAAACATTTATTGAAGAAGGGTTAGACTAAAAGGGCCAGATTTACCATAGGTCTTCACTCAGACGTGCAATTTTATCTGCCTAGCACATGCCTTTAACTCTTCAGGAAACCACTCAGTCCTCTGTATATTTAAAAATAGATAAATAAGGAATCCTTTTTACCTGACCGGCCAGGGAACCACAGGCTCCAGCAGCACCTCTGACAACCATGGTCTGATTGGCTCCTGGAGTCACGTGACCTTTCTCTCTTACTCCCAGTAGTGCTGTAAGCCCAGGCATGCCCACTGCACCCAAAAAATAGGAGTGGCGCCCATCTACCAACTGGGGGTCCAGCTGAAACATGAGGACATTTCCTTTTTTTCTGTGGCATATACAACGAAAATTTCAATTATACACCACTGAAAAGTGTATGAAAACTGTTTAAAAATTCATTAAAAAATCTCTTATTTTTAAGTTAACAAGCTCTCTTTAATTAGGCTATTCACAGTATAAACATTACAAAAGAGGAAGGTAAACACGAACAAACAACAAAAAAAATTAAACAGGAATAAAAATCGATGTATTTTATTTGAAAAAAGGTTGAAGTATAAAAGAGAGTTTCTCTTGAAATGAACTAAAATAATTTTCAGACTCATACTAAGCTGCTCATGGCCGTGTTTTCAATCTGTCTATATGAGTAACACATTTCGATAAAAACTAAGGATCACCAGTTTGAGTCACACTATATTCATGCCCTTACCAAATTAAATTTAAATAGTTAGCAGCTACAATGTTCTGAACCATTGTACCACAGTGGGAACGTTCTCATAGCTTGACATACAGATCCAGATATATTACAATGGTTTGAACCAGCATACACTGGCATCTATTACTATGTTACTGATATCTATTAATTACCATGTTAATTTCTTCAAGTGGTCTTCCACAGTTTTATTGCTTTCAGTTGCTTGGTGTTATCCTGTTGTAATTTATGTAAAATCTAAGATAAGATAATCTGTTTAACAGCCCATATGCTTTGCACTCTTATTGGGGGTGGCTGTACTCAAGTGTGCCTAGCCACAGTATCTACCATAAGCAGATTATAAAGGAGAGACATTGTTTTAGCAGAATGTATAGGGAAGCCCATCAGGCTAGGGAAGGGGATGTTCAGGTCTTTTTCAACATTCACTTGTTAGGAAGTGGGGATTGGAATTAGCTAAATCAATTCAACCACAGATAAACATCAATTTTGCCATGGACTTCTAAAAACTGGTAACTTTTATTGAACCTTCTGTAGTAGTTTCCCCTCCAAAACTGCCTGGGTTTGCCACAGCCAAGAAAAGGAGGCCACAGTGTCTCCCTCTGTGAATGAATCGTGCCTGCTGTCCTCCACTATCCCAACACCTCCTCCTTCCACAACTTCAGACAGTTGCCATGGTGACAGGTAGTCAGTTCCTGTGTCCTCATTCATTTGGCAGCGCTGTGAAACAAATACAATGTTGTTGTTTTTCTGGCTATTACAGGTTATACAGTATGTTCTCCTCCTCCTTGTTTCTACAAGTGCTTTCATAATTATGTCTGTAGTGGGATCATTATTTTACATATTTAAAAAGGTATTTACCTTTAAGGTGAACTAAGTTTTAAGAATGTATAACCACCTACTTGCAACAAGTCCAGACTAAGCATAAAAAGACAACAAGGAGTGTATACAGTTTTAAATAGTTATATGTAGTGTAAAATTGAACATGATTGTGTGATGCATGTAGCTTTACCGTTAAATCTGCATACTCTTCACCGCTAACCAGCTAGAGCGCAACTTCACAAACAGCTGGAGAGAATGTATAGCAGTATTATCTAATACAAAATATATAATGACTAGTTTACAGAAATGTTCAGAACGTTTGTTGTTTCCTGCAACTACTGTAGAATTTTCCTGTGCTACAAAACAAATGTTACATTTTAAGATACTGGGCCCCTACATAAAAGTCTATCATAATACAGTCGCAGATCAAAAAGTCTTGGGTTTGCCAGTAGTTTGATATTGATGACTCAACCAATGTAACATATTTAAAATGTCATGGAACGGTCCTACAATTCAAATAGCCAGTCAGTGTAATTGTTAAACAACATTTTTTCTAAAACCAGCGGTTTCTTACTGCTGTCGTGAATGTTTATTGGACACTTTGTCGACTCCTTGCTTGTTGAAAATGCCTTCCCCGTTCACTTATACTGCAAATGAATAGTTCTGAGGGTTACCAGCTTCTATAAGAAGATTACTTCATATCAGCTTAAACCATCTGCCAACACAATTGTTTTAACACAGCTGGCCACAGATGGAATATGAAACAGGGCTGAATGCTGCTACCCGATCTCTATTGTTTTCACCACTGGAAACT
This sequence comes from Acipenser ruthenus, assembly GCF_902713425.1. Lineage (NCBI taxonomy): Eukaryota > Metazoa > Chordata > Actinopteri > Acipenseriformes > Acipenseridae > Acipenser > Acipenser ruthenus. Next base: position 20,404,173 of record NC_081206.1, read on the forward strand.
GCAGCTTTGCTTAAAGATTTAAAATACATTTTAATATTTTTTTGTGTTAACCAGCACTGCGTTTCTCGTTTCTACTTGCCTACCATAAACATAGGGTATGTAACATAGCTAGGTCAGCCGTAGCGTCTTCATATTCGTAAGTGCCAGCACCACCTAGTACTCTGATATGTATGCCAGTAATACAAAAGAACACTAGATGGTGCTTCTACAACCACAGCAGGCAGTTAACACATCTGTTATGCACAAACTTGTCACAAAAAAAAGCACAGTATTTCAGTAAAACAACCATCTGGAATGATTTTAAATGTCATAAAAGGTAAGGAACAGTAAAATTAATTAAGTGTAATTTGAAGCAAACTATCTATACTGACCATGTAGGGATCCACAGAGAGGTAAAGCGTTCTAACCTGCACATGTCCTGGGTTAAGGTCAGCTGGCAAGCATGCCTCCTCAACTCGGAAATTTTCTGGAACAGGTTCCCCATTTTTCCCTTTAAAAAAAACACACATGTTGAGACACATTGATAAAAAAAAAAAAAAAAAAACTGCACTGAATGAATAACAATACATAAAGTGTGACATTGGATTTTTTTTTTTTTTTAATATATAACCGACCAATACACTCTGGGACAAGTTATAGCCGGCGGGGACTGGAGAAGCACTTTTATTGAACTGGTTATGCTGTTGTTTTGTTTCTTTTTTTGTTTTTGTTTGTTTTTTAAATCGCGATAGGTGAAGGCAAATATACCGCGTGTGCTCCACAAAGGTTATACAAATACTGCTTCAATTTGGGAAAACAAGCCACTTCACAATTCAATGGATTTTTTTTTTTTTTTTTTTTATCTAGTAATATTTACATTTTTTTGTTTGTTTGTTTGTTTTTTCTGCTGGGATAAATAATACTGATGCCATATCGACATTGTACGTCTGCAGATACTACTGTGTACGTCATATTTTAATCAAAACTTGACTTTAGCTAACTAAGCAAGTGAAAACCTCCTACCTGGACGGGAATTCAATACCACTTTTCAAATCTGTGTCATTTTCGCAAGACGCGGAAATGTTTTCTGCGTGCTGCTTTTCCAGCTCTGTCAGAGGCCTGCTTTAGGGCGCTCTTCAGCTGTACCAAGGCCAGCATTCCACAATGTCATATGCGCGTCAGCTGGGTGGTTTGTACAGGTATTGCAGTTGTGATCTAATACAGAAGTGTGGCAACGCACAACAGCTATGTTTTGTTACTTGAATACCACGTTAAAAAAAACAGGACATATACGAGAAATAAGTAAATATTTAAGCATAATATATTGGTTAGACATCGTATACCCCAGACAGAAGCTAAATCCCATGTGGCATGCACGTCAGAGATGCCAAGTGCTGACTATCCCATTGAGAAAGATTTCCAGGCCAAAGAGTGAGACTTTCCAGCTGGTGTGCTGTCATTGCTTAAGGCAGGGCCTCTCGTTTCTGGCTCTTGGGGACACCCAGCGGTCCAGGTTTTTAATCGATCCAGTTTATTTTAAAATGCACACTGCTTAATATTGTATAGGAAACACTTAATGTGATAATATTTTCACATGCATGTTATTAATATGATACAAATAATTACTACAACTACTACAAAATAATAATAATAATAATAATAATAATAATAATAATAATAATAATAATAATAATAATAATAATAATAATGTCAAAATTTAATTTCAACTTTGTTTTAAATCTGACACCTACAGAGGATTTTCATTACACCTGCTGCATAGTCTTAATTGGATAGCTGTAAGCAAACAGGGTCACAAACCTTTTCCTCATTACTCTGATCCAACATCTTATGGGCGAACTATTATCAATGGAAAACTAACCCCTGTCATGTTGCTGAAAGATGCAAAGCCAAAGGATGCAAACCAAAAAGCTGTTTATGTCTAGTAAGCAAATGCCTTACTAGCTGTGATTGCGCGAAGGCCAACATGAAATGCACTGTTGCATGTTTATGTGCAGGAAATTCAGATGTGTGGTCGAATCTCATTGGAGCACAATCTACAGTACAAGAGCAATAGTGACTGAATAATCAGATTCAAATAACCTACACATATGTCCCTGTCTACTGAGGCATGAAAATAACAAAGTAACAAATAAAGCCTCTTTATTTTTAAAAGAAATTAATGGGAATTATCTTTAATTTATAATAATTTATAGAAAGGAACTACTGCAATGATATGGGATAGTGTTATCTCTGATTATATTTAGCAACCAGAACTCAGAATTGCACACAATGTGAGATATACAATAAAAAATAAATGCTCATAACTTAATATATTAAGTTACATTATAAAGCTATATAGAATAGAAGTAAATTGAATTAGGTGCATGAACAGTGAAATATTTCATTTTTAAACCAGCAACAACCTTTGGATTATGCTACCGGGTATGCTTTGTTTTTGTTCACAAAAGCTACCATTTCTAGTTAAAAATGTCTTTACAAATGCTTGCTATTCAAAACAAGCACATCTATAGTGTTTTAAAGAAGAATTTATGAAGTTATGAAGAGCTCTAATGGCTAAACATTGGAAAAGGCCTAAAAAGTGTTCTAGTTAGTATACAAGTTGATGTAATTTTATTTTTTTATTGACACGTCTTGTAAACCATGTATATCTGTGATTTAAAACAAAGTTGAAATCAAAGAAAACTTATTTGCTCGCAAAAATAAGACTTATTTTTTTATTGATTTTCAGTATATATATATATATATATATTTTTTACAAAAATGTTGACATCATTAAAATAGTGATTTCTTTTTTTTTTCTTCATATTTTGCAGCAGCTCCGCAGAGCAGGCTTCTTCATTCTTATTCCTGAGGGTCTAAACTTAGATAGATAGATAGATAGATTTTTTTTGTTTGTTTTTTGTTTTGTTTTTTTACCTCATAATGCGTGAGATAAGTTTAGGAATGCGTGAGAGAATGAGATAACATGCTAATGTGTTAGTCCCAGTCACGCTGAATGCGTGAGACTTGCCTGCATACAGTGGTTTTCTCTCTCAGCTTCCCCGTAGTCTGCTGATTCCACGCCGTTAATGCTATTCACGTTCTCACTGTTTCCTGATGTGGATGATAAAGTCAGTTAGTCATTCTCCATTGCTGCGTTGGAAGAAAAAAAAAACAAGCCTGGCCCAATGAAAAGGCTGCCTTCTGCTACATGTTGTGTTCTAATGTTTGTAATGCAGCCCATATTTTTTATTGCAATAAAACGTGGCTATGGTTCCTGCTACAGTGTCCTTTACAAACCATGGTGACAATCATTGTCCATAACTTGGTGCCACCTCCACCTGCTAAGTTTATTGACTCGACAGTGTCAGTAAACAGTTTTGCCTCAACTACAGCACAAAGTGACCGACTGTTTCTTGATAATATTGTTGTACAATTACCATCCTCATTATCATTTGTATTAAATAATTGTGTTTTTAAAAAAAAGCGTAACAAAAACAATAAACAAACAAAAAGCATTTACAAAAATATGTAAATGGACATCGTGTAACAGCTACCGCCTTATATAAAAAAAAGCTATTTAAGAGTCAGGTCAGGACTTGCATGTAATTACAGCCCTTCCTAGACACACGTCCGCTTGTCTCCAAAGACTGCTTCTAAACACTGGATGCAGGCTCGTTGCAGGCAGCATTTTGCTTTGGAGAAGTCCATCTATACCATGTCGTAAATCCTGCTGCTTTAAAATGTTAGTTTACAGTGCAACATCCCTCACCTTTTTCAGGATAGATAGCCTATCCATTTGAAAAAAAAAAAAACCTCCGCTATGTATTGGAAACCCCCCATTGTGGACCCACTTCGAACACATATTATAATCCCCGTGGAGGTACTCCCCCAACACATTTTGCAAATGATATCTGCTGTACTCCCATTTGCACCAAACCGAGATAAAATTTACCTAAAACCTAACCGAAACCAGATTAGGACCATTTGACTTCCCCCTGTATACAAATAATATATAGAGCATTATTTATACATGCACGCAAACATTCTGAGAACAAAAACACACTATACTGCAGTTTATTAAAGTACTTAGGACAGAATATATTTGTACAGGAGGAAATCTTCTCTGTGGCTATGTTTTTACAAGCAGTTTTTTAATGGATATAAACGCTCGTGTAAAGAAATGACGCCAAGTAAAAATATAAGTCCACTAGCTGCTGTTTGCATTTTCTGGCAGGAGTAAATAAAGAAAATTCAGTGCGCGCAGTAAAGTTAGAATTAGAAATGCGGGAAAAAAATGATAGCAAAGACAAATAAGAAAGAAAATCCCCCTGAATCTTGACGTCAGAGGTGTGGTTAACTTACAGTTCAATATTCACACACTGGATTGCATGGGCAGACACACTAGGAAGTGACGACTCCAGAAAAAAAAGAAAGTTTTATTGTTTGTAGAAAACTTCGTGGAGTAAACTTTTCGTCGACCAGAGGTGGAAATTAAGGTAGTGTGTTAACATTCTTGAGCGAGATATCTGTTGGAAACTGCAATGCAATGTTTATTTCACGTTAAATGTTGTGCGTGATCTTTCGGGCAGTGTGTTGCTTTTTGTTACGTGGAGGGGTTCGATTAGTGTACTGCGTAATTGACAAGAGCAGCTGATTTTACTTTCTTTGCAAAACAAGCGACAGACAAGAAATACATATCACAGCCAACAAAAAACTGTCCCTCGTGGTTCTCTCCCTGTGTCAGAGTGCAGTCGAGTATGTTCAATTGTTTGCAAACATGAGTGTACATTGAGAAAAGAGGAAATAGCAATGTATGCGTGAGCCAAGGGTGGAGATGCAGTTCTAGTACTACTTGTGTCTGTCTCATGGTTTCGTTTCTATGCATCCAGCGATCGACCTAGACCGAGTTCTGTCATTTTTTACGTGGTGTCGTGCAGGTTCGGCTGATTTGAATTAAAGGCCGTTTTGGCGTCGCTATTTTTTTTTTTTTTTTTAAGCAGTGAGCAGTACTGTATTGTGTGTTTGCAAAATTGTTTAAGTTCGTTGTGCAGCAGAAAGCAGTCTAGGTTACAGTGGTTATGAATCAATTGGATAGTTTGCTTAAGCGGTATTGGATGCTTGCAAAAACGTACCGCCGTGCAGTTTTAAATCATTAATCTCATAGATTGTAACTTGAAAGACTTTTTATATTGTTGAATAGAACTGAGGTGAGGATTTCGCACTGTGGTACTTCTGTGCGGTCAGAGCCAGTGTAGGAGATCATACTAAAAAAAAAAGGAAACAGGAAACAGACTTGTACTTTTCCATGCGTACTGCGTTAATATGAACATTCAAGTTTAGGAGATGCACCAAGTAAATACATAGCGTCATTTTTTCACAAAATTGTATTTTGCTCTTTAAATGTACTGTCATTCTTGATATGTATTTTTTGTATTCAACTGTAAGTCGCCCTGGGTAAGGGCGTCAGCTAAGATATACATACGACTAGGACTACTACTACTAATAATAATAATAAATTCAAATATACAGCAATGATTTACATGCAGATAGAGAAGTGTCTGTTTGCAGACACACAAATAAACATAATGTGGCTTTTTGTGGAAAAAATGTGGAGACACGAGGTCCACTGCTCCAACTGTAAAAAAGCTGCAAGGGCCTGGACCAGTATTGGCCTGACTGAAACTACACAGTTCAACCTAGCTACTGGAATATCTCCTACATTATCGGCTGCAAGTAATATTCACTGTACTCAACACCACTGAACCACTGCAACCTACCTATAAACAACACTAAACAGCTTCCCCCATTGTTTTGCAAATAGCCTTACCAATTGGCGTGAACACTCACAAAAGATGTCACAGTAGGTTAAGATAAACTGCTGACTAGGATTTCGTGTAGCTTGACCATTTTATGCAAGAGAAGCATGCGAATGATCTGTTAAAGGTTATTTTTTCTGGTGGTGGATTAAATGGTTTGAAGGTTGCAAATAACACAACACATCAAGCAAGACAGGCAAGTATTTTGTGTTGTATTTATTAACAAAAAGGCTACTAATTAACGTTTAAGCAGTAGGTATATATTTGAACCCCAGGTTGAAAACACCAGCCTCTAAAATCAGTAGGGCAAAATACCATTTGATGGGTAATTGCTGTTTTAATGTGTGTTTTTATGTTTTGCTTTCTGGTCAATTGTTGAATTTGGTATTTTTTAAAGTCCCCAGCAGCTGTTAGCTTGAGGATGCCTATATTGGTTTAGTGGCACCAGGGGTGAAATTCTCAACAAACAAGTGCAGGTACTCATACACAGCCAGGTGTAAACATTTGAAAAATGGAGACAGTTTGAGTGCCAATTAATAAATACTTTAAAAATGTATACATATCGGTACATGATACATTTATGAATACAAAATAAGCCTTAAAAATAACTGATTAATTAACCAATTCACCATAAACAAGGAAGCTGAAAATACTGAAAGCATTGTATCTTCTTTATCCATTGTATCTCTGTCATGTACTGTAATATAACACTTCAGTTAAACCTTAAATGACAAGCATTAAGAAATATTACACTATGCAGTAACTGCTGTAGAGAGGGAGTTTTTTCAAGATATCCTAAAAAAGGGATGTTATAAAAAATGGTATAAAAAAAACAACAACTGTGCTATGGAAAAATGATACAAAAAGGTCTAAGTCAAACAATGCACAATCGGGACTAAAATACCCCTCAAATTTTTTATGTAACAGGCAATACTACTACTAATGATGTACTTGACTAGACCATTTTAATCTCCATAGTATTCTCAGCAATCATCTTTATGCTTTTCAGACCCTGGGTACTCCCCTACAACAGGACCTGGCCATGCTACAATAATAGTCTTGGATTAGAACATATATGCCTGTTTCTTTCATGTATTTTTTTTACTTAATATATTCTGTGTGTTGCTCGGTTGTGTTTCTGCATAGATTAATTACTGTGATCTATTCCATAAAAATATTTTCCAGGCAGAAACAGTATAAAAGTAGACTTTAAAAAAAAAAAAAAAAAAAGTATCCCTGGTATTATGGTTTCTGTACAGTAAACAAAGTGGTAAAAGAGACATTTTCATAAAGTAATATCATTACTGTGGTTTACTTATTCCTTTTTTTTCAAAAAAGTGAAAACTCATGTTTAACTTAAATAAAGAAATGGGGGTATTGTACAAAGAAAAAAACACCTCACCGTTTTTGGTTTTTGTTTATTACAGTCCTCATAACAGAAAATACCAGGATCACAACAAAATAAAACATTGATCACTATACTTAACATGTACCTTGCAAGCTGGGCCTGTGTTTGAAAAGTGTGAAGCACATCCCGTATCACGATTCTGACTCGCTTACCAAAATCTGAAGCAGCACTTTGATCCTGTTTTATTTAATGTTAATCCCTACTGTCCCACACATCACTTGCCATTTTAGAAACATTCATGCAAATTCTGGCAATGTGGTCAGTCGGTGCAAGGCAAAATGCGTTATGATAATTATTTCTAATATTTATCAACTGTGTAATTTATGGAGAACACTGATGTGGCTTTTTGCCTTCAAATTCATGTGCAGCAGTGTTCGTTTTGAATATTTAATATAGTTTTTCCGCCGCACGAAAGAAAATAATTATGACTTCATAATAATCAAAATGACTCCATACTGCTGTTTTCACGTTGCACTGCTAAGGTCTTCTCTCATTGATCAACGAATGAACACTGGCCTCTATACTCAAAAGTGTCAGTATTTCAGTGTTGTGGTAAACATTTTACCAAACAATTTTTTTTTAGCACTTTATCGGAAAATCGAAGCAATACACAAACAAAATCCCCTAAAATAAGGGAATTCGGTGAGCACACATTCATCTTAAATCCGTCGGTACAATCAGTCAATTTAGGATTCAATCAGTGAAAAGAAAATGTATAATTGACAGGGAGTAACAGGCAGATGATGTTCCTCCCAGGAAAAAGCAAACAAAAACCGATTCACACAATCTGTAAGTCAGCAGAGGAAGAGTTGTCATTTCATTCCACATGTTGTTTATCTTAGATAGAATAGAGGCACGCATGTCATGCGCACCTCTAGGCTAAAATGAAGTCTCCTTAAACATTACTAAAACGTTTGTGTATCACTTCAAACTCCTAAATGACCAGTTAATGAGGCGATAACAAGCAAAACCGTCAGAATTTTGTCAAAAGTCGGTATTGCAAAAACCTGCAGTATTTTTGTCTTTTAAATAGTTGGAGTGTGGGAAGGGGTATTTGTGTATTGCAAATATTCCTTAAACCTTCCTTAAACGTCCCTTATTAAGAAATTTTGGTACCGACACTTTTGAGTATAGAGGCCACTGACACAAAGCGAAATGGGTAGAGATTTGTGACTCATGCCAAAATGAAATCTGAAAGCTCGGCCAATCAACAGGCAGTGATTATAAGAAGATTAAATAAATCCTGGTACCCAGTACCGGCATCAAAATAAGTCCCGGTACTGAGTACCGGCAGAATTTCACCCCTGAGTGGCACAATGATAAAGTTTGTGTCTCTACAGCTAAAAGTTCTGAGAATGTTGGAGGATTCCAGTATAGGTAAGTAAGCTGTTTCTTAGTAGGTTATTGCATTACAGTCTCTTATCAGTAAATTAATGTCGCATGTTTTGAATAGTATCCAGCTTGTATTTTTTTTTCAGAAATAAAACTTAGCTATATATTGTCATTTACTGTAGGATTATTGTGCTGTATTTATGTTTGATGAGGAATTCAACTTACAAAACAGGGTGTGTGCACCGCTTTAAAAATGCAAACCCCGCACCTTTTTTCAAAGCGTAACACCACCGGTGGCACCATGGACTGTGGAATTTCCCGGAAAGGATACTACACTGTAATTTACAGGCGTCCACATGGATGGGATGCGCCTTATATGGTTGTGGAAGTAGGTGTGGCGATCAGACTGCGATGGATCACAAGACTTTGAGAGAGAGAGAGAGAGATAGAGAGAGAGAGAGAGAGAGAGAGTGTGTGTGTGTGTGTACATAGGGGAAGTTGCAGAGCTGGTTTCACCGTTGTGCAATCTAGAGGCAGTAACATGCAACGCCGAAGCAAGCTAACCTACTTTTTTTTTTACTTCTTTCTTTCGCTGCCGATTTGCAAGGCGCATAAGGATCTTTTATCTTTAAAAAAAAATGTGTGACGTCACCAAACCATGAGTCAACGTTGGCAATGTATGCAGTCATCTTTGGATTACAAAGTGGATTCGTGGAGTGCTTTTTAGTGCAGTTCACAGGGAGGCAGAAGAAGGGAGGCGTACAAATAATGAAGATCTCATATTGATTTCAAACCTTCCCTTTGCTATTATTTAGCATTTGATAAAGCAGTTAGACGTGGAAGCAAAGTTGCAAGAACCGTTGCCCCTGACATTTGCCACGTAACAGGATCTGGAGGTCAGTTGTGTACATTGCAAGCATAATTTGATTATCGAATGTCTTGCATGTTTTGTACTTCTGTTGCTTCTGTGTTTTAAAGGACGGAGCGCTAGAGTGCAACTGTAAACTAAACGCCATGATTGCACACACCACGCGCTTCATTGCACAGTTGCTGCAGGGTCTTGCGATTTACATTACAGTACTTTGTAACAAGATAATCCCTTTGCAACAAAGGGATCTCACAGTAGCGCTGAGCTGACTGGTTATAGGAACTGGGGAATATTTAATAAAATAATGCATATGTCTCTTGTTTGTTAATTTGCTAATTGCTACAGCCTCCTGTTCTTTCATCAGAAGCTGACACTCATTCGAGATTAGATCATCAGGGTTGAAATTGATTGCTATTCAACATGGTATATTATTCCACATTATTCTCTCCTGTGTGTCACAGGGTTGCAACAAACTTCCCTAATTAGTAGTTATAAAATTGGGCCTTTTTTATCCAAAGAGGTTTACCACTGAGATTGAGTGCACGATCAAATCTACTATTTTAAATAATACGGTGCATTTAAATTCTGAATTTTAGCAGCGTTTTTTGTTTGTATTTTCTGTCCGTGAGGCGGGGAACATATTCCGTTACAAGTACAGGATAGTACTTTTTACATAAGTCATATTTGGGAAAGTCCCTTGTACAAGACGTAACACTGTCAGCTACCTCACGATTTTTCCTTCAATATTTGGACTGGGTAGTCTTATGCAACGCCGAAAGATCACTGTACATGTATGTAATCTGACAGCCGAGCATTTGTGTTTATTGCTTGCATTATCCGACAGGGCTACTAGAGGCCAGCTATTTTGAGATTTGTATGTGCAAGCTTGCTTGCGTGCGTTTGTGTACAGGTAAACAAATGTAGCTGTCAAGTGTGGCTACAGTATGCATAACACGACAGAAGTTTATAGCTGCATGCATGCGTGTATCTGTTTTATATGCGTGTTTCTGCTGCACGTACTGCATGTATGTGTGATTTAAATGCGTGCATATGCCCGTTAAGGGTTTTATTGTGTGACACTGCAATACATAATTGGCCTGACCTTGCAAGTAGAATATGACTGATCTAGAAGAGGATGGTTTGTGGTTTGCAAAGCAACTGATTAGAACCGGAATCAGATTTCAGTGTTTTTTGTGTCAGCCTTCTGTGACTGTTTCTCTAGCAGTATGCATTAGAATGCCAATAGAACGTGAAATAAGACAAGTACGATGGCACGGGTATAGTGCGGTGGGAAAACGGGGAATGCCCACTACTAAACCAGTAAATATTATGAAAGTCTCAAGTGGTAACAGTATATTGTTAAGATGTATTGTACATATACTATTGTTAGAGTGCCACAACTAATACTACAGCTACGACCTGAGAATTACGTTTTCTGTTTATTTGTTTCTACATTTTGATCTTCATTCAGCCAATTGTATCAGGAACACAGCAGCTCTTTCCTGGAGGAGCTTAAATTAATTGTGGTTCAGTAGTTAATATCCCCAGCTGCATGCATATCCCTAGTGATATAGTGGTGGAGTCTGTATGTATGTACTGTAATGTGCCCTCTAGAGAACTTCGTGTACGGAGGATGCCTATGCTGGCAGTACCGTATTTCTGCGACAAGACTTACAAATAACTTTCTGTATTGAATGTATCGTAATCTCGGGGTAAATGGAGGGGTTTTGTCCGTTTGGAGAACTGCTTTTTGTATTGTAATGAAACTTGCTAAGGACCTCCAGTAGCACATTGAGTGTCATATCTACAGTATAGAAATTACAAAAGAACAGTGACGAAGTAATATGTTTGTTTCATATATAACACATATAAACAGAGAGAGAATTAAAAAACAGACAGCTCTATATTCCAGCAGAATCAGGAATATATTGAACTGACTCGCATTTTAATAACTGAAACAGTATTGTTTGTTTTGATGTAATACAAGCTTAAAGCGTTACTGTAAATCATTTGGTAACATTAGGATTTTTTGTTAAATATTATTTGATTATGTATTTTCTCAAACCATTTGACATTTCAGTACAGTATACAAACCATACAGTAACATTAATGCAAGACAGGAGACCACCACTGCTGTAATCTTAACTGCAGATTAACCTCCTTTTTCATGCTTTATTTTTTTTCAGGTTCAAATTGATGAATGGAGGGCGTGACTGACGCCAGAGGTCTCAGTCCCTCAACCACAAAGTGGCTATGGAGCCCCACAGAAGTCTGAAAGGGGGTTGTTGAATCCTTTACCATCTGTACTTCATCCTCTTTTTTGATCCTACCTTCTTTGGTCCTGGGGTGGGGAGGACAGCCTGTGGATTTCCTTAATTTATCAGGCCATTTTTATACTGTTGGTCACAAATATTGAGGATTTTGTTGTGAGGACTTAAATTTAAGTTTTTGTTAGTGTGTGTTTTCTCGCCATGAACCTGACGCCCCAACAAAAAGCAACAGCCAAGAGGACAGGCAAGCGCATCTCATTCTTCAATGAGCAGAGTGGCCCACAGCCCCCACAACCCCTGGAGGTGCCTTATTACAGCCTGGGGACTCAGGTTCAAGAACCAACCCAAAGCGATGGAGAAACCCTATCCGGTTCGGAAGCCCCGAGGTACCTCTCCTCTGTGATATTTAGCCCAGAAAAGGGGGACCGGGCTCGGGGGCACTACCAGCAGACGGTCCCTATGAAATGGGGGATTCCGGAGCAAGGCAACGCTAACTGGCCTCAAGGGGGTGTCCCCGGAGTTTGGGGACAGAACTATTCTGTCTATGTGGGCAACAACTTGGATATGAACGTCCCTGGTTATGGCAGTCAGGTTTACTCCAAACTAGGCCAAGAACCTCAACAGCAGCCCAAAAGAGGGCAGGAGAAACAGACTCAAAACCCTGCAGCTGAGGCCTACCGGGAGACTGCTCAAAACAGGAATGTGGAATGGGAGCAGCAGCAGCAGCAGCAGGCCTTGGCCAGGCAGCAAGCCCAGATTCAGGCCTTCCGTCATGGGCAGAAGCAAGGGGCAGCACCCCCACAACCAGCGGTGGTCCTGCAGCCTTTTCAGCTGGCTTTCGGGCAACAGAAGCAACAGCTGCCACCTGGTTACTTTCAGGTCTTCCAGCCTAACAGAACTGTTTCCAACATGGGCTTTGGTGGTCAGCCTAAAACACAACACCAGCTTCAACAGCAACAGCAAGAACAAATAATGCAACAACAACAATTGCAACAACAACAGAATCAACAAATAATGGAAAGTTTCTACCAGAATCACCTTCAGCAGCAGCAGCAGCTAACGTCCCAGTCTTTAGGATCTCAGTCCCACCAACAAGGGCCCCCAGGCCAGTTCCAACAAAGCAGCTTAAACCCTGAAATCCAGATGTATCTAGGAGGCTCCCAGCAGACAGAGCTAGCTGCCCACCACCACCCTCAGCCCAGGAGGTCTCGGCGGCTCTCCAAGGAGAGCGCCCCTCCAGCAGCAGCCTTCCAGGGAGAGCAGCCAGGGAATCTGTTCCTGATCCCGTGGAGCAAGCCAGCCCCCGGTTCTCAGGCTTCCAGTACTGCTGCTGCTGCCCAAAATGGGGCTCTCGAGGCAAAAGTGGCTCCCAAGACAGAAGACGCCACAGGAGCTCTCACGGGAGTCATCCAGAGTACAAGGAGAAAGAGAAGGGTTTCCCAGGAGGCTAATCTGCACACATTGGCCCAGAAAGCTTCTGAGATGGAGTCCATTCCTCCTCCAGCAGTAAAGGTGACATTTTTTCTTTCTTTCTTTGCTATTTTTGTTTATTTTTCTGTCCCACCTTTCTGTTTACCTGTTATACTGTGTTAGCTCATACCAGTTGTTTCTTGTCCAGTCTCCTGGCCTTATAAAGCACTAAAGCACAGATCTGTACTTGAAAATGTTTGGAATTTCATTTTGAAACCAAGAGGAATAGGGTAGATCATAAATATGCACAAACAGAATACTTCATAAACAGCAGCTGTTGGTTAAAGGTTTTACAAAAATTGTAAGATACAGTATGAGGTTGCTGGCATGAGTAGTTCTCCTGTGTTACTGCCTAGTTATCAATGAACAAACGGGCACAGTATAGATACAGCATTACTGGATTTATGCTGAAACCATTTCTATTACACCAAATCCGTGATGGGCATGACAATACCTTAAACGTTCACCAAAGTCCAATAGATGGGAATTAAATCCCACGTCACACTTTACATTTGTTGCATATATCAGTAAAACCATTTGTCCAATTTTGATTAAACTTGACAATATATTTTGCCATGATACTAAGACCTAATTTGCTTAACTTATAATATCTAGGTCTTAATTACCCCTAATACAGTTTTCATTAAACTATTAATTTCCATTTCTTGATCTGTAATATTTGGTATATACTGTAGGTGCGTAATGTCTCATGTTTTTTATTTTATTTTTTATTACTAGATATGAGAATAGTTTTTTTTTTTTTTCTTAAAATGTTGTCGCATATTATATGAGCCCGGTACATTCGGTTTTGTATTCTGTTTTGGATAAATTGTGAATTCACACGTTAACCCATCTTTAATTCTTTGAATGTTCCAAGCTCTTAAAAACAAATTTAACATTTTCACCTGTGATCTCAATCTAATCCCATGCCTTTAGGAGAATAAACCGTAGTAGCTGTTGAGGCAACAAGCACAGTTCCAGAACACCTGCTTTTAAGTGCTGTAAGATCACAGGGCACTTAACCTGTACTATCTATACTAAAATAAAATACTACCCACAAATTGATTCTCACAGTTCTATAAATCCTATTGAAAGTAAACTCCTGGTTGGCACTTGGCTGTGCCACAGCCATAACAACAGCTGATGTGTGTGTGTGTGTGTGTGTGTGTGTGTGTGTGTGTGTGAGGAATACAATTTATTGAAAAAGTGCTAATTGTAAGGGAATCCTACAGGAGTACACTAAATGCTTGCTCTGAGGCCTTTAGAGTATGAAGTTTGTCTTTAATTCAGTTTCTTTACTAAAATAACTTTTACTTACTTTTTTAAATGGTATTATATTTGCTTAAGGTGCAGCATATGTGCAAGTGCTTCCTGTAGCTTTGCATTCAATCCCCATTCTCCAAGGTTCACTGCTTTAAACCAGCCCATGATATCTGACTGCTGTATACTTTACATGTTTGGCTATAGTTATTGCACATTAAAAAATTAACCCATTTGTGTATACTTCCTGCATTATCAGAAACGTAACAGTGATTCATTTCCGTGGTCTCTGAATTGTATGGGGAAAATACAGAATGAATAGTTTGAAACATAATCGGGCATGTGGAATGCAGAACAGGTGATTTTTATGATAAATCTATTTGTTTATGCTGTTACTAAAAAGGCAAGTCCATTGCTGGTGCCACAAATGGTGCTAGAAAGCTGTGTGTTCTGTCCATGAGCCTTCAGAGGCATGAACACATCCTATTTACAGTAGCATGTTTCTTACGAAGTCATATATAGTGTACTCACTATTGTACCTAAACCAAAGAACAAGGATTGCACATACCTTTCCTCAGGGCATAGTTCAGTTAGCTTTCTGCAATTCATTTTAATACAAGTTAATACACTAAGTTACTATAGTGTAGCCTACACATAAACACAACTATTTACTGCAAAAGTAATAATGCAGTATAAATTGTCTTCTGTCTTGTGGTAAGGTTCGCTGTTCTCTTAATGCAGGAAGTCTGTAATACGGAACTTAAGTTTCCAATGCACATTTGTAAAGAGATTGTGTTCACTGTACAGTGCATCTATGATTTTATAACCACTGCTTGTTTATCCTTTTTAGTTCCTTTTTACAAACTATTATATCAGAGGCGCCCTGCCCCATACCTTCAGGAATGCTTTGTTTTTGTTCACAAAAATACCAGTTCCTCATTAAAAATGAAATAGTACGTGAATATTCATTTGAATCCATGTTCATCATAGCACTGTTAAAGCACCAATGTTGTTAGTGTTGACAGAATGCATGGTGTATCAACTTCTATCTAGTAAGTTTACAGAAAGACTGCCAGTCTTGGGTAGTTGTTTCGTGTGCTGAAAAATGAAAACGAGCTTTGCTATGCGTATTTATATATTAGATTAGTTTACCGGTGTGCTTGCTGTTTTTAAATAGACTCCCCTTTTTCTTTATTAGGCCTGTTTCACAGGTGTGCAGTTTTATAAGAGTTAAAGGTAATCTACAGGAGCACCTGCACTAGAATAATGGGTGAGAAACCAAAGAAACGGACACCTGTGTTCTGTGTACAGAGTTTCTACTTAATTGGCAAAATGTTTGTGTTTTTATCAATCATGCCTTTATTAAAAGTGCATGCCTTACCAGGAGTATATTGTGCATTTAAGACCAGAGTGAATGCTTTA